>NC_143399.1:204639137-204789451 GCF_052110815.1 Crocodylus siamensis
GGGACAGTCCCGCACCGGGACGGGCCATGAAGTGAGGGACCCCCGGCCTGGCCCCGCGGGGCCCAGACAGGACCTGCCGGCATCACTGGCCTGCTGACCCGCGTCACACACTTGGCCGTGATGACCGGGGGCTCCTTCTCCTCGGCGTGGATGCCTTGGCAGTCTTTGACCAGCTGCAGGGGAGAGATGAGACCCTCCGGCGTCAGCCTCTGGACCCCCACATCCGGCCTCTCCCCCTACCGACCGGCTTCCTGCGGGGGTCCCGGCAGGATTCGCGCAATTCCCCTTGCAGCGCAGCGTCAGCGTCTGCCCCGTGTCGCGGGGGGCTGTGGGGGCAGGCTGCCCGCCCCCCGGGGCTCCCCCCCCATCCCAGGAAACGGGTCCTGGCTAGAGGGTCTGGGCCCTTTGCTCAGGGTCAGACCGGCTGCCACGCCGGGGGGCAGGCAGGGAAGTGACCCCAGGGTCAGACTGGGACGGACTGGGGGCTCCTGGGGAAACGTCCCCGCGCCGCCGTGGACTCCCACCCCCTCGTCCTTGAACGGGCACTGCCCGACGTCGCGCTTCTCTGAGACCAGGCACGTCGTCTCCCTGATGGAAAACCTCAGCGGCCGCACGGGCTGGGAGGCCGGGTCCTGGGGGGATCCGAGGACACAAGCCCACCCGCGGTGCCGGGGACCCGGACTGCTCCCCGGGGATTCATTTCAGCCTTTCCCGTCGTTCCCGAGCACTGTCTCGGTGCCCCCAGGCCCCCGGGAACCGTGGCAGCCCCTTGAGCCGAGGGATGCTGCGACTCCCCTGCACCCACAGCGTTTCCCCTGCCCGGGGCCGAGGCCTCAGGACGCAGCTGGAGGTTTCGGGGCAGCCTCATACTGCCGAAACCAAGCCGCCCAGCCCAGGGCAGGTCTCAGGGCAGAGGACGTTAGTGCAGCACCGCCGCTGGAGCAGACCCGGTTTATCCCGGCAGTGCTTGCCCCCTCGAGTGGGACACCGATGCCTCCCTTGCCCCGGCTCGGCTGACGTGGAGGATATCCCTCCCGCAGGCAGGGCCCCGGGCCGTGTTCCCCTAAGTGCACCTCCGAGTGTCAGTGCCAGCTGTGCACGTGGCACGTGTGAGCCCTGAGGGCGCAGATCAGTGCCCACAAAGGGACAGCCACCAACTCCAGCGAGTGCCCGTGGGCCAAGCACCGAACGAGGGGTGGGTGCAGTGTGCGCTGGGCCCTGGCCGGAGGGTGGACTCCCCCCAGCGCGTCGCTGCCTCCGCCTGCACCGCGTGGGGTCTCCGAGGGATGCCCACGTCCAGGCTCCCAACCCCAGGAGCGGTGGGTGCAGAGAGCCCCTGGCAGGGGAGCAGGCTCTGCAATCCCCTCGCACCCAGGCGGGGAGGGAGCCCCGCGTCGCTGGGCCCCGGGGGCTCCCGGGAGGAGGGAGTTGGGCTCTCCGAGGGCCTTGCATGGAGGGGAGCTGTGTGCGACTCCAGGGGGCCACGGCCACGCGCCCACGGACGTGCCTCAGCCCCCTCGACCGCCGGGTGCACTGGGCACACTCGTCCCTCCCCCGTCCACCGGTGCACGGGGGCAGTTCTCCCCTCCCTCCCCGCGGAGAAGAGGCAGGTGTCATCTCCAGGGACGAGGGATTTGGGTGGCGCGGGGTGGATTCAGGGCCCCCAAAAGTGCCGCAGAGGCCAGCGAAGCGGGGCTGGAGGTCACATCCAGCCCAACCCCTGCCCGAGGCCGCGTCACCCCTGTGCAGACCCTCCCGGACGCATCCAGCACCCGAGTAAAACCCCCGCAGCCCAACAGGACGTCGCGCCCGACCCTGCCGCGGGGAGCGCGGGGGGCCACGGCCGCCACCCTGCTAGAGGGGTCTCATGAGCCGGGGCCCGGAGCGGGACCCCGGGCAGGGTCTTCCGCCAGCAGACAGCCAAGCCGAGCGGTCCGTGCCCCGAACGTGCCCCCGCCCCACGGAAGAAGAGGACAGCACTCGTGGGTTTGCAGAGCCACCGTTTATTGCGAGGAGGTCCCTGCGCAGGCCTGCGTGGGCGCAGCAGCGACGGTGCGAGGGGAGGCGGGAGCTCAGCAGCTCTCGGGGTGGGCAGGGGCCACGTGTCCGAGGCGGCTTCCAAGCGCGGGGCGGCGGGTGGCGTGGCTGGGTCTCGCGGGGCAGCCGCGGGCCTGCCTAGCCCAGCCAGCTCATGACGTAGGAGGCCCCCAGTCCTATTTTCCTCCAGTTCACCCTTTTGACGAGCTCAGGCTGCAGAGGGGGAGAAGCCGAAGGGTGAGCAAGCCCACGCAGCCCCCTCGCTGCAGGATGTCCCACCCAGGGAAGCGCCTTCTCCCTCCCCGTCTTGTCCTCGCCCCCCTGGATGCCCCCGAGATCCACGGCCCCGTGCGAGGGGCTTGCTGGAGGCCGTCCTGCCCCGAGCCCCCGCAGGCTCAACAGAGAGCGCTGCCCGGGGTTTGCAGGCAGCGCGGCACCCTGGTCCTGGGGTCCATCCAGCACCGAGAAGGGCAGGCCAGGATCTCCCCGGGGCAACTGCACAACCCTGCCCCGCCGAGCCCTGCTCACCTCCTGACCCGCATCCTTGCACACGGCCGTGACGATGGGGGGCTTCTTCTCCGCGGAGTAGATCCCGGTGCAGTCTTTCACCAGCTGCAGAGGGGAGACGAGACCCCTCCGCTGTCACCTGGCCTCCCCCGCAGACCTGCCCCCACGGGCCCCGCTCTCCCCCCGCAGGGCCAGCGTCTGCGCCCCGCACCGGGCGCTGGCACCCGACGGGAGACACGGAGTGTGCAAATTCCCTCTTGCTCACGCACACATGCACACCCGCCCCGTTCCCAGGCTCTGGGGGAGCTCGCTCGTGTCGATCTGGGTCTGGAGCATTTCCCACCGTCTCTCCCCCAGCGCCTACGGGGTCGGCGCTCCAGCGCAGGGCCCTTCCCTCCAGAGCCCTGCACAAGGCCTGGGCCCCGGAGACCCGCCCGGACACCCCCTGCGTGGCCGTGGGCTGCACGCGGGGCACGAGCCAGCGCACACGTCCCCGCGCCGCCGCGGACTCTCACCCCCTCGTCCTTGAACGGGCACTGCCCGACGTCGCGCTTCTCCGAGACCAGGCACGTCGTCTCCTTGATGGAAAACCTCAGCGGCTGCACGGGCTGGGAGGCCGGGTCCTGGGGGGTTCGAGGAAAAGCCACGTAAACGGTGCCGGCTGCGCGGGGGGAGCCGAGCGCTCAGGCAGGCTGGCAGGGGGACCGGGCGCGCGTGGCGCAAAGGGGCAGGCAGCGCGGGCACGGCCCCGAAGCGTGGGGTCGGCAGGGCAGAGGGGGCCGGGGGCAAGGCCCGGGTCGCCCCCCGTCCGCGCCGCGCCGGGGGCTGTCAGAGGCTCCCGCAGGCGGGGCCCTGGGCGAAGGGGTGCTGCGGCCGCCCCAGCCCCCTCCCCAGCCGTCGGGGCGCGGGCACTCACCCACGGGGGCTGGGGCTCGGCCTCCAGCAGGCGGTAGGCCTGGGGCTGGCCCGACTCCCGGTTGTAGGTGTCGACGGCCGCGGCCAGGGCCTCCTGGTAGCCGCTCGGGGCCGGGGGCGCGGGCAGGGCCACGGCCACGGCCACGGCCGCCCCCAGCACCAGCAGCGCTCTCGGGCAGGGCTGCATGCTGCGGGCGCTCGTCGGGGCCGGCGCTGCAGCCCCTTTTATCCGCGGCACAGCCGGGCCGTTGGGGACGGTCGTTTCGCCGAGGAGCTGCTGACACTCTTGGCCCCGGTTGCAAAACAGCCCCCGCGGGGGCGCGGGGCCGTGGCTGGGAGCGACGCTGGCCCCGTGCCCTGCCACAAGCGCGGGGCACAGAGATGGAGACACGCCGGGCACACACACCGGGCACAGAGATGGAGACACGCCTGGCACACATGCCGGGCAAACGCACCAGGCACACAGACGGAGACACGCCGGGCACACAGACGGAGACATGCTGGGCACCCACACCGGGCACAGAGATGGAGACACACTGGGCACACACACTGGGCACACAGATGGAGACACGCCTGGCACACATGCTGGGCACACACACCAGGCACACAGACAGAGACATGCTGGGCACACGCAACAGGCACACAGATGGAGACACGCCAGGCACACACAACCAGGCACACACGCCGGGCACACGCGCCAGGCACACAGATGGAGACACGCAGGGCACACACAACCGGGCACACGCGCCGGGCACACAGACAGAGACACGCTCCCACTGGACACTGGGCTGGGCGGCAGGGCTGGGCACCGCAGGTCTTGACCCTGGGCCTGTCCCGCACCGGTGGCGTGCCCAGCACCCGCTGCAGCGGGCTGTGCCCCCTCCCTGGTGCTGCCGTGCCCTGGGCCCAGGACACCTCTCCTTGAAAGTCTCCTTCGCATGTTTTTTTCTGCTCAGAGTTTCAGTTTGGTGAGTCTGCATTTTCCAGAGGAAAAGCCTTCTCGCCCCAGCTCCTTCGGCTTGTCGGACCTGTTTCCCAACGCGGGGCAAACGGGCGCAACGTGCTCCTGCCCCGGGCCCCGGGCCAGACCGGTACGGCGCCCCGGCGGGGGCTGGGGACGAGGCGACCGAGGGGATTCCCTCACCGCCCCCAGACACGTGCAGGGAGGCCCCAGCCATGCCGGCGCGCCCCTTGCCCGTGGCCCCAGGGCACGGGAGGAGGACCAGCAGACCGCGGCACAGGACACGTCGGGCGGTTGCGGATGCCCTCGCGGACGCGCAGGCGGCCCCGCGGCGGGGCACGTTCCCCGGGCGGCCGGCGGGGCTGGTGTCCCGGGCGCGAGACGGAGACGTGGCTGGGCGGTGGGCACGGGGCTGACGCTGCCTGGAGCAGGGCCGGACGAGGCGTGAGCTGGGGAGACCCCTGCCAGCCCGGCCTTCGTCGGCGCCGCGGCGGGGAGGCAGGAGGGGAGCCTGGCCACGCGCTGCCCTGGCTCCGGCTCTCTCCTGACGGTGACCGCTGCCTCGACGCCGCCTTGCTCCCTGAGCCCTGCGCTGCCCGCCCGGGCGGGCAGCTCTGCGACGGCCTTGTCGTGCAGATGGGACGCCCGGGCTGCGTCCCCCGCGCGGCCACGGCCCCGTGCGGGGCCTGGACAGCTACTTCTGCGCCATGCCGGGGGGGGCAAGGGGCTCCCGTCCCACCCTGCCCTTGGGGAAGAGCTCAAGTGCCAGAAACTCTCGTGATCCCTGGGGTTGGCCGCGGCATTCAGGGCACGCTCCAGTCTGGCTGCTTGCAGTGCGCGCATCGGGCGCTTGTGCACGCTGCGTGCGGCTACGTGCACACGAGGCAGGCTGCCGCGTAATCCTCTGACGATGCGCCGATGAGCCTGCCTGGAAATTACACCAAATTCTCTGCTCCGTCCGGGGAGTCGGGTCATTGCTTCGTCTCCCTTTGGGGTGGTGGGCTCCCTGGAAATGGGTCTGGCCAAGACGGCAGGCCCGGGACCGGCTGGGGGACCGTCCGTCCGTGTTTGCGGGAGAGAAGGGATACACCCGGGCCGGGAGGTTCGGGGTATGCCGCGGTAGGTCGCCTGCTACGCGACGGCAACAGTGCCCCGAAGAGAAAAGCGGCTGAGCTTCCCTAAAAATGGACTTCTCAGCTTCCCCGGGGTGCCGCGGTTGCAGAAGTGCTGGCCGTTTGGAGCGTCGGGGCGGGGAAGTGGAGGGGGATTGCATGTCTCCGGGTTTGTTCTCCTGCGATGTATAATAAAGTAAAAAACCGGAGGGTTTGCAGGGATGGGGGGCGGCGGGGGGGGGGGTGGCCACCAGCATTGGGGGCGGGGGCAGCCCAGCAGCCCAGGATGGACCTTGACTGTTCTCATTACCACGAATGTTATCGTGGGGCGCTAGGAGCACGCTGCCATTCAGGGATAGCGCTTGAGCGTCACGAGGCTAACGAGGCAGGTGATCACCACCCCTGTGAAGACCAGCACCCACCTGGGCAGAGAGAAGTGCCAGCAAAGAGGATCACGACCCACCTCGGACAAACAAGTTGAAGCCCCCGCCCCGAAAAGTGACTGTTGTCAAATTGCTGCTGAGCCCCCAGCTGGACCAAGCCACGCTGTTTCTCGGGGGGACCCCTGAAAATGCTTCACCGCTCGGCACAACGGGTGTGCCAGGGAGAGCACACCCATGGACTACAGGGTCCGAGCCCCCCGACATCCCAGTGCCTGGACGTGGGGTTTATGCTGCTGTGCAGCGGTGAGGAGTTTTGGTACTGCAACCGAAAGCTAACCAGTCTCACCCCAGGTCCCCAAAGTTGATTAAGCTCGGACATTTCTAGAGGAGAGGAACTTAAAATGCATTGGTGAGCGGGAGAAAACTGGGGCAGTGGATGGAGTCTAACCCAAAGGCCTCCCAAAAAGAGGAAACCAACACAAATTACTTCCCAGAACTGCCCCTGCTGTAATTTAGTAGACGGTCGGGAGGGTACAATCATTACGAGGTGCCCTCTAGCGTCTTTTACTAGGAAGAGCACATTAACCAACGATGAGTGTTACACGTGTGGTGTGCAAAATAGTAACAGGAATCCTCGTGGTACACGGCAAGGGGGAAAAAAACCCAGAGATTACCTTGAGGTAGAAAAAGCCAACGTTGTGTACAAGCGCCCCGTGAGGGTGTGCGAACGCCCTGCGTAGGCAGTGTGGCAGAAGTGCCACCGTCTGTGTCTCTGCCCAGGAATCTGTCCCTGCCAGCTGGGGACACTGGGGTCGAATTCCTAGAGGAGGGGGGACTATAAGGGCTGGTCCAAGAAGGAGGAGAGAAGCCATTTTACCAACATGGCCCAAGGATCAGGACACAGGGAGAGAGTCTGAGCCATCTGAAATGCTCTCTCTGGAAATCTCCGAGCCAGACCTCTACCATCGTCTGCGTGATACTTGTAAGTGTTTCTAGAGAGCTAGTCAGCTCACAGCGGTGCGTTTGCGTATCAAACAGCTACCTCAGGCAGAGGTTTTGCTCAATGGTCATCCCTTGATAGTGCTCTACCTCTTACCCTATTCTACCTCACCCTGTCAGGAGCAATAAAGTCCTCCTTCGTGACTGGTGTAGGAGACTTATTGAGGGGTGGGTTGAATTATGCCTGGGAGGCCCCTTGGGTCTGCGGACTAAGGGAGACTATTTTTGGCCCGCGACTTGGGGAGGTACCACAAGTTCTTATGTTGGCTCGACTATTAGGCCTGTGTTTCCTTGAGGATGCAGGATCTAGACAGTCCCTTTTCGGGGTGGTGGCATCACTTGTTACCCCCGGACTCTGCGGTTGGGCTCTAGAGCGGGTCTGCCCAGACTCAGGCGCCCCTGGAGAGACACGTGGAGTCCGGAAGGTGGATGGGCGCAGTGAGGTGGGAGGCTCAATGCTGGAGCTCCCCCTGCTGGCCCACCACAGGCTGCGCCAGGTGCCACTGGCTCAATGACCCAGCTGCTGAGACTCATGCAGAGGGTTGGTTTCATCCCATAGTCACTGCGTCAGTGCCCGAGCCCTGATGAGCCACGTTCAGGGCCAGCGTGATCCAGGCTGGCAGGTAACACGCCTGACACCAGGGACACCTCAGTCACTCAACGGTCCTTGGAGCCTGCTTTCTCCGTGACATGCAAACATGCTTGCAGCACAGGGTGGAGACATTGCTTCTCCCTGAATCATCTCCCGGCTGCCTCCCCCACTCTCTTACCAGGTCTGTTCTTCAGCGCAGGGCCCTTCCTTGCATAGTCCCTGGGACGAAGCTGAGACCCAGTAGACCCTCTTGGTCACCTCCCTGAGTGCCCATGTGTTGTCCGGGATGGAGGAGACCATGGACCTGCACTGTTCCCACCCTGGGGGGAGCAATGGGTATTCGCAGGTGACCACGGACGCAACCAGGGATGCTGTACCCACAGACCCAGTGCGAGTGTGCAAAGGACATCATCAGTGACAGACTGGGTCACACCAATGGTCCAACTTGCCCAGCACCACATCCCCGACACTGGAAGAAGTGGATACAGCGCAGGGAAAGCATCGCACCAATATCGCTAGCGATACATCCCTTATTCACTGCCTTCCTGGCACCTGCCATCACTGAGCTGGAGACACCAGAGGACACGTCTCGTGGGCAATAGCCATGAAGAGATGCATCGTCCATGGATGTAGCAGTGAATGTACACAGGTGTCCTGCCTGGGCTGGTTTCTGGAGGCCTCAGACACTATGGGAAAGGATCACCTGGGTCCCTGAGTCCTGTCCCCAGTGCCACGGTGCGGATATGAAATGCAAAGAAGTCCCCACTCCCCACTCCTCACCCAAAGCCCCTGTCCTTCCCCATGGGGACCAATTGGAGACATCCAGCACTGCAGGGTCCAAAGGGACAGACCAAGAACCCAACCCAAGGTCTCACTTAGGGATGACAATAAGCAAAAGCCTCAGCGCTCATGCAGGACAAGCAGCCCCACGTGGTGCTTCTCATGCTTTATTTAGGCAGGGGCGACTGTGCACGGGGGGGGGTACAGAGACAAAGACACAACACGTGTGCTTGGGGGAGCCCACGGCTGGCCACACGCAGGTGAGGGCAGGGTTCACACACACATGCCCGTGCAGCGGCACCGCAGCAGGTTGCAATCGCGGGCGTGGGGGAAGTGGAGGCAGCCACAAGCGCAGGGAGAACGGGCCCTCGCCAGCCCCCACCAGGTCCCGTCCAGGCTGGGGTAGGGACTAAACACTCAGGGAGACGTGACAGCCATGACACAGGCACCTCCACCGCAGCGGGCACTGCGGCTTCCTCCGCACAGTGCCACGCACCACCTCTTCCCCGTCCGTGCCCAGGCACAGCACCCTGTGCTCGCTCACTGTTGGGGCCCAGTTTCCCTCTAAGCTACTGCGTCCATCAGCCTTGGCCGAGCTCCCCCCAAACCACCCGGCGCTGCGCCAGCCCCGGGGTGGGAACGGGTGCAGCCAGGGGCCGGGAAGCAGAGGAGGTGGGCAACGAGGCCACGTTTGCTGCCTGTCTCCCTTCTGCTTTCTGGTCACTGGTGGAGACAGGACGTGAGGTCCACAGGGCCCCTCCAGTGTCCTTGCAGCAGCAGGGTCATCTACAAGCCACAAAGCAGCAAGGAGGAGCAGGTAGCAGCCAAGTGCGAGTGGCAGAAGCTGGTGAGGGATCCCCTCTACCCCACGGGTTTTTTTGTTATGGGGAATGAAAACGGGGTTCCCTTTCCAATCCAGGAGCCAGATCCAGGCCATCCCCTTTCATCTTTCCCAGGTTTCGGTTTTGGCTTGGCATGGACGTCCTAGAGGGAAAAGGGCACATGAGTGTCGCTGCCACGGGGGCTGCTGCAAACTCCCAGGTCCTGCAGCCGTGATCTGTGCTGGTGACTCCTGTGGGCGGGCGTCTCCTCCCGTAGGAGCACGGGCCCGTCCCAGGGGCCACGGCCCAGCACAGCCTGCTCCCAGCCCCCCAGGCCAGCACCGTGGAGCTCAGCACAGGGGATGCGACGCCTCTGCAGCAGGGCTCGGCTGCAGCCCTTAGTGACCACTTGCGGCTTGTCCCGGGGCAGCTGCATGACCCATCCTCAGCGCCGGCTGTGCCCAGGCTCAGACAGCCCAGCGCGGAGCCGTGGATGGACAGCGCAGCCCAGCCCAGCCCCTCCTGTCCCCAGGCTCCCGAGCAGGGACTTACCTTCCCCGGGGTCATTGTGTCGCAGGTGATGATGGAGGCGGGCAACTTGAGCTTCGTGGAGAACAGCCACGTGCAGTTCCTGACCAGCTGCGGGGTAGAGAGCAGATCACAGGGGCATCAGCGCAGGGGGACAGGAGGTGTCAAGGGAGGGGAGAACAAATCTGGCCCGTGGGCCATTTCTAGGGCATGGTGACAAAGGTTATGTGGGAAGAAGATGGGAGAACAGGCAAAGTTTGAGGGAGAAGTGGGGCTGGGAGGGACCTCCAGCGTTCATCTAGTCCCAGCCCAGCCTGAGGCAGGATCAGCCCCGTCCCAGGGGCTGGGGGTGTGGGGTAGGGTCGGTCCCAGGGGCCTCACCGCAGCTGCATGCTCAGGAGTGGAGGGACACTTACCCCGTTGTCCTTGAAGTCGCACTCGCTGGCTGGGAGCTTGTGGGTCCGCGGGCACACGGTCTCACGGACCACGAACCGCACCTCCTGACATGACTTGGCCATCGTGTCCTGAGGGGCAGTGGAGCAAAGACCAGACTGAGCTCCCACGGGAGAGCAAACGGGTCTGGTCTGCCCCGGCCTGCACCCAGCCCTGCCCTGCCCCTTCCCAAAAGTTATCGTCACAATCCACCCCCCACTTTTGCTGCTTATATCTGAGAATCACAGGTCCTGGGGGCTCGACAGGACCTCACGGGTCACCTAGTGCAACCCCCTGCTCCAAGCAGGACCAGCCCCAGCTACACCATCCCAGCCCTTCCTGGACCATCACACCTGGGACCCTCCAACCCTCCTACACGGATAGACAGGCATTTTTAGGTGGTATTGTCTATTTTTCCTCCTTCTTAACACATCCAAAGGACAAGCTGGGTTGACAACCTTCCCTTGGAGCCTGGACAGACAGACAGCTCTGTGTGCTGACCCTCAGCGCTCTCGGAGGGAAGAGGTGCTGTTGATGTACTTGGAGCCAGATGTCCCGGATCGGACGTCCCCAGGCTAATCCTGATGCCTGCCCTGCACTGAGGACCATCTCCAGGAGAGGAGCAAGCTGGTGACTTACCCACGCGGGCTGTGGTTCAACATCGAGGAGCCGGAAGGTGTGGTCTACACCCGGCTGTTGGTTGTAGAAGTCGACAGCGAACGACGCGGCCTCTCCGTAGCTCAGCAACTTGCGCTGAGAAGCCAAGGCGGCCGCCACAAGCGTGGCCAAGCCCAGCAGCACCACCCAGCCCCGGCGCCCCATCCCTGAGCGTCTGCTGCGCGGCGCCTTGTGGTTTCTCACTGTGCCCCAAGCCGATGGGCGACTCGCTGTGTCTGCGCTGGAGCTCCCCGGGGGCTGAGGCTTTCCTCCTCTTTACAGGAACTGGCCCTTGCTCAATCTGCCCCGGGCAGGCGGGGCTGAGCAGGGCGGGGGGGTTTAGTGCTTCGTGCCTTGTTCACTTGCCGTGTGCAAAGGAGGTAGGACGTGCCCCTGGCACCTCTGCGCCCTGCAGTTCATTTTTTGCTGGGCCTCGAGACCGTTGCATTGCACATGCCATGCACGGCATCACAGCTGAGTGCGTGGAGTGGGGGGCTGCTGAGGAAATCAGCTGATGACTCTTGTGTGTTTGTGCAGCGCCCGACACAACGGGACGCCGGAGCTAGCATTGCAAAGAGCAGCTGGCCAGGCTGGAGCCCTCTGCGCGAGGCACGGGCCCACCTCTCTCTTCGGGTCGTGCTGAGAGTCAACTGGCATCGTGGTTTGGATAGGCCTGACCCTGCCTCGGGCAGCGGCTGCTCTAGATGTGACCTCGGGAGGCCCCTCCCAGCCCCACTTCTCCATGACTCCCTGACTTCATGGATCATGATCATCTGCCTGATTCCTGCTAACCTCTCTCCACTACACAGTTGTTAACGCCCCTCTCTCTGTCTTAATGGTCTTGACTGTCTACTTGTCAAAGTATCCTTCCTTCCCCAGTATTGCGGCCTGTCAGCCGGTCCTGGGAACATCCCTCTTCCATTGCACAGTCCTGCAGACTGTGTTGAGCTCTCGCTATAAACCTTCACTTATATGCGGTTGCATTAACTCAGGGGTAGACGTGACTGAGAGAGGAGCACTGGAGAAGTTAAGCAAGAGCAGCGATGCAGGTTATTAGCCAAGCCAAAGGCAGGGCAGAGCCCTGTCTGAGCAGTGCCCCCAGTGTCGGGGCTCCCTGGATCAGCCTTGGGTATCCCAAGCCCCCCTTTTCCACTCCTGGTGTTAGAGAGCAGAGAAGGCAAAACAGGCAGGGTTTTCTTCCCATGCCAGTCACCTACGGTCTGGCACATGTACATGACCCCCTGACCTGTGCCCTGTGACCCCAGAGAGGCAGGGGTGGTTGAGCAGGCAGAGGGCACAAGCTTGGTGCTCACACTCCTGGCATGGCAGAGGCCTGTCACATGCACTCTGAGGGGCCGCATCCTGCTCCCGCTGCAGCAGAAGCAGGCTCTTCCCAGGGGTAGGTGACTGCAGTCCATGCAGGACAGGGGCTCCCCAGCAAGTGGCCCCACCGTGTCCCCAGAGCCTGCACAAGGCAGGAACAGGGGAAGACCTGTGCTGCAGCGCAGCCACCTGTGGCACCGTGGCACTGGCCCAGTGCAGGCTCAAAGCCAGCAGCCAACGGGAGCAGGCAGCAGGCTGGAGCTGGGGAGAGGAAACAAGTCCTGGTCGACCCTCCCGTCTCTGCCGGGTTTCTCTTCCCACTGCTCTCTGCCCACTCTCTGCACTGCAGGTGGAGGAGGCCTGGGGGGGCTCAGCCCGTGATGCCGTCGTCCAGGGTCAGCGTGATCCAGGCTGGCAGGTAGCAGGCTCGACCTCGGGGGCCCCTCGGTTACTCAACACTCCTTGACTTCTGCTGTCTCCATGACACAAAAACACGCTTGCAGCACAGGGTGGAGACATCGCTTCCCTCTGGGTCATTTCCCAGCCGTCTCCCCCTCCACCGTCTTACCAGGTCCATTCTTCAATGCAGGGCCCTTCTCTGCACAGTCCCTGGCACAAAGCTGAAACCCAACAGACCCTCTCAGTCACCTCCCTGAGTGCCCGTGTGTTGTCCGTGATGGATGAGTCCATGGAGGTGCACCGTGCCCTCCCGGGGGGCAGCAATGGGCATTTGCAGGTGACCACGGAGGCAACCAAGGATGTTGCACGCAGAGACCCAGTGTGAGTGTGCGAAGGACATGAGCAGTGCCAGACTGGGTCACACCAATGGTCCGACTTACCCAGCACCATGTCCCCAACACTGGCAGGAGTGCATGCTGCCCAGGGAGAGCATCACACCAGATCTCTCTAGCAATCTTTCATAGACATTAAATTTCATAGACATTAGGGCTGGAAGGGACCTCGGGAGATCATCGAGTCCAGCCCCCTGCCCAAAGGGCAGGAAGTCAGCTGGGGTCATAGGATCCCAGCAAGAGAAGCATCCAATTTGAACTTGAAGGTGTTCAATGTAGGTGCTTGAACCACCTCCGCTGGCAGACTGCTCCAGACCTTGGGGGCTCGGACAGTAAAGAAATTCTTCCTTATGTCCAGCCTGAAACGGTCTTGCAGGAGTTTGTGACTGTTCGACCTCGTCATCCCTTGGGGCGCTCTGGTGAACAGACGTTCCCCCAGATCCTGGTGGTCACCCCTGATAAACTTACAGGTGGCCATCAGATCACCCCTGAGCCTGCGCTTTTCCAGGCTAAAGAGTCCCGTGGCTCTCAGCCTGTCGTCGTAAGATCTGTTTTCCTGACCTCTGATCATGCGCATGGCTCTCCTCTGGACTCTCTCAAGCTTCTCCACATCCTTTTTGAATTGTGGAGCCCAAAACTGGACGCAGTACTCCAGCTGCGGCCTCACCAAGGCCGAGTACAAGGGGAGAATGACGTCCCGGGATTTGCTCGAGAAGCATCTATGGATGCACGCCAGCGTTTTGGTCGCTTCACTAGCTGCAGCATCGCATTGCAGGCTCATGTTCATCTTGTGGTCAATGACGACCCCCAAGTCTCTTTCTTCTGTAGTGCTAACCAACGTAGCACTGCCAAGCCTATAAGGGTGCTGCAGGTTTTTCCTCCCAAGGTGGAGAACCTTGCATTTTTCGGTGTTAAACACCATGAGGTTCTCGTCTGCCCATTTGCTGAGCTTGTCCAGGTCAGCCTGGATCACCCGCCTATCTTCTGGCGTGGATGCTTTGCCCCAAAGTTTGGTGTCATCGGCGAACTTGGCCAGTCCACTCCTGACTCCAATGTCCACATCATTAATGAAGATGTTGAACAGGATGGGTCCCAGGACAGAGCCTTGAGGGACCCCACTGGTCACAGGGCACCACGATGAGTGACTGCCATCAATCACAACCCTCTGGGTCCGACCACGGAGCCAATTTCCCAGCCAGCGGATAGTGGTGGAGCCAAGGCCACAACTGGGCAGTTTGGCCAAGAGGTGATCATGGGATACCAGATCGAAAGCTTTTTTGAAGTCAAGATATATGACATCAATCTCTTCTCCCTCGTCCAGGTGATAGGTCACCTGGTCATAGAAGGAAATGAGATTGGTCAAACAAGACCTACCTGCAACAAACCCGTGCTGGCTGTCCCTCAGGATGTTAGCCTGGGCCAGTCCCTCAAGGATGGCCTCCTTAATAAACTTTTCTAAGATCTTCCCCAGGATAGAGGTCAGGCTAATGGGCCTGTAGTTAGCCGGATCCACTCTCCTCCCTTTCTTGAAGATCGGCACCACATTGGCCTTCTTCCAGTCTTCGGGCACTACACCAGAGCACCAGGAGCTCTCGAAGACCCATGCCAGGGGCTGGGCTATGACGCTCGCCAGCTCCTTGAGTACCCTGGGGTGCAGGTTTTCAGGGCCGGCTGACTTGAAGGTATCCAGCTTCTCAAGGTGTTCCTTCACGAGGTCAGCATTGATGGAGGGTAGGGGATCCCCATCACCCGGATCTCCCTGTCCCACAGCAGGCAAGGGCATCCCATGGGACTGATGAAAGACTGATGCAAAGTACCTATTTAATAGGTTGGCTTTTTCCTGGGCGTCAGTTGCCCCATCTGGTTTAGCAGGGGTCCAACATTGCCCTTGCTTTTCCTCCGGCTCCCCACATATCTGAAAAAGGACTTTTTGTTGTCCTTGATGCCTGAAGCTAGTTGGAGTCCAGTTGCAGCCTTGGCTTTCCTGGTTTGGTCCCTGCAGGACCGGACCAGCACGGAGTAATCCTCCTTGGAGGTGAATCCTGTCCTCCATCCTTTGTAGGCTTTCCTTTTTAGCCACAGGAGGTCCACTAGGTCCCTAGAGAGCCAGGGGGGCTGCTGTGCCTTCTTGCTGCCTTTCCTCCGTGTTGGAATAGATTTAGCTTGTGCATTGAGGATCGCTTCCTTGAGAAGCAACCACTCTTCTTGAACTCCCCTCTCCCTGGGGTCACGGTCCCCGAGGGCCTGACCGACAAGCCTCTTGAGCTTGTCAAAGTCGGCTTTTCTGAAGTCAAGGACTTCTGTGTTGCTGACTGACTTGCCAGCTTTACGGCGGATGGTGAAGGTGATCAGCTCGTGGTCGCTGTCACCCAACTTCCCATCGATCACTAGGTCGCCGATTAGGTCGTCTCCCGTAGCCAGTACCAGGTCAATGTACGGGATCAATCGATCCCGTACTCACTGCCCTCCTGGCATCTGCCACTGCTGGGCTGAAGATGCCAGAGGAAACATCTCCAGCTGATCTGGGTGTGGCAGACCAGTAGGGGGTCCTCATGCACTGAGCCACCCACCTCACTGCGCCTGACCACCTTTCAGGCTACGAGTGGCTCCCTTGCAGCGCTTCACGTCTGGCCGACCCCCAAGTCAGGGGGTAACGCCTCCACCACCCGGCGTCTGGACCGATCAGGGACCTACGTCCCCTGGGAAACACATCCCTAGTAGTCCTGGAGATTACTTGACCTACTTCAAGAACTTGGGGTGCTTCCCTTAGTGTGAAACACAAATAGTGGTCTCCCTTAGTCAGCCGAACCAAGGCATAATCTAGACCCTCTCCCAAGAAGTCTCCCACGCTAGGTACAAAGGAGAATTTTATTGGTTACAAGGAGTAGGTTTGCAACAGGGTACAGGGTAGAGCAATATCAGAGAAATCCCTTAGCGCAAACAGTGGCATGGTAGCCTTTGATCATGCATCTGAGTAATTGCAAACTATGCATCTAGTTAGGTTTCAGGTAGCTTCCTCACAAGTATCACCACAGTAGGCACCGTGACTTCCTCTGCACAGTGCCACGCACCACCTCTTCCCCGTCAGTGCCTGGGTCCTTGTGGCAGCGGGGTCGCCTACAAGCCACGAAGCAGCCGGGAGGTGCAGGCGGCAGGGAAGTGCAAGCAGCAGAAGCTGAGTACTGCCAATTCTCATGAAAAAAATCACAAGACTCCTAATTTCCAAGTCAAATTAACTCTGACTCGTGATCTGCTGATGGAGAGATCAAATCTGCAATTTTTAATTTGGGCACATGCAGAGAGGGCCAAGTGGATAAGTCTGTGGAGGGAAGGGGCAGGGGGAGAAGGAAGGGCGGTGGTGGGGGTGCCAATCGAGGCCCCCACAGTGAAGGAGGAAGTGGGGCAGTGGCTGGGGTGAATGGGGACCCAGGGCCGGGTCAAGTCATGCCACAGAGCCATGGGCAGCTTTGTGTGTGTGTGTGTGTGTGTGTGCGCGTGCGCACACGCGCACCCCTCACTCCCAAGCCACAGCTCCCCCATCCCTGCTGTTGCCCCTCACCCCTGCCCCACACTACCCCACACCCTGCCAGAGTGTGCGAGGTCCCCCACCTCTCAGGCTCCAAGCCCCGCCCCACACCCCTACCCCCACAACCCCCCACACCTTCACAAATTACCCCCCTACACACACACACTTCCAAGATAGCATCTCATGATTTACACTCCAAATCTCGTGATTTCTGACATGGTGGGGTTGGCAATACTGCAAGCTGTGGGGAGGTGCAGGGCCTCCCCCCTCTACTCCAGGTGTCCTTTGCCTGTGGGGAATGAGAGGGGGGTCCCATGGCTGATCCAGGAGTCAGACTCAAGCTATATTCCCATAATTCCCATGGCCTTTTTTTCCACCATGTGCGATGAGGGTGTACCGGCCACGCCTGGATCCAAACCCACGACGTCTCTTGATCCTGTCCCGCCATCCGGACCTCCTGACGCGGGCGTGCTACAGGGGAAGGGACACGTGAGCGCCGCGGCCGCGGGGTGCTGCGAACTCCCAGGCCCCGCGGCCACGATGCGTGGCGGGTGACTCCCCCGGGCCAGCGTCTCCTCCCGCGGTAGCCCGCTCCCCACCGCCGGGCCAGCCCAGGGGGTGCGATACCCCGAGCAGGCCTGAGCTGTGGCCCTCGGTGACCCCTGTGCAGACACGTGCTCTGAGCCCCGGGGCGCCTGGGCGCCCCGACACCAGCGCCGGGTTTTGCCAGTCTCAGGCAGCCCAGCGCGGAGCCCAGGAGGCCAGCGCAGCCCAGCCCGCCCCTTCTTGTCCCCGGGAGCCCGCGCGGGGACCGACCTGGCCCGGGGTCACCGTGTCGCAGGTGATGATGACGGTGGGCGACTCCCGCTCCGTGGAGAACAGCCCCGTGCAGTTCCTGACCAGCTGCGGGGGAGAGAGCAGATCCCGGGGCATCGGCGCCGGGGGACGGGAGGATGGGGGGGGGCACACATCTGTCTGGACCGCGGTGGCAGGGCCCGCGGCGGGAGAGGATGGGCGGACAGGCAACGCTTGTTGGGGAAGTGGGGCTGGCGGGCACCTCCAGGCATCGTCTCGCCCGCGCCCGGCCCGAGGCAGGATCAGCCCCGTCCCAGGGGCTGGGGGTGTGGGGTAGGGTCGGTCCCGGGGGCTCGCAGCAGCCGCATGCTCGGGAGCGGGGGGACACTTACCCCGTTGTCCTGGAAGTCGCACTCGCTGGCGGGGGGGCCCTGGGCCCGCGGGCACACGGTCTCACGGACCACGAACCGCAGCTCCTGCCGGGGCTGGGACGTCATGTCCTGAGGGGCATCGGAGCAAAGAAGAGACTGAGCCCCAGGCTGCACCCAGCCCTGCCCTGCCCCTTCCCCAGAGATCAAACGCCCCCGCGCCAGACTTCGGACTGACATGGGTAACGACCTCTCCCCAATTGTACGGTTGGTTTAAAAAAAGTTATCACCAAAATCCACCCCCCCACTTTTGCTTCTTGTGTCACTAAATCATAGATCACGGGGGCTCGACAGGACCTCAGGGGTCACCTAGTGCACCCCCGGCCCCAAGCAGGACCAGCCCCAACCACATCATCCCAGCCCTTCCCTGGACCATCGCACCTGGGACCCTCCAACCCTCCTACATGGGCAGCCAGACACTTTTTGGCTGTATAGCCTATTTTGGCTCCTTCTCCACACATCTGAAGGACGAGCTGGGGTGGCAACCTTCCCTTGGAGCCTGGACAGAGCCGGCTCCGTGCGCTGACCCGCAGCGCTTTCGGAGGGAAGAGGTGCTTTGCAGGTGCTTGGAGCTGGACGCCTGCCTTGCACTGCGGTCGGTCGCCAGGGCAGGAGCGAGCTGGTGACTTACCCACGCGGGCTGGGGGTCAGCGCGGAGGAGCCGGAAGACATGGTCTATGCCCGGCCCCTGGTTGTAGAAGTCGACAGCCAAGGACACGGCCTCTTCGTAGCTCAGCGTCCTGTGCTGGGAGCCCAGGGCACCAGCCGCGAGTGTGGCCAAGCCCAGCAGCACCACCCAGCCCCGGCGCCCCATCCCTGGGTGTCTGCTGCGCGGCGCCTTGTGGTTTCCTGCTGTGCCCCAAGCCGATGGGCAACTCGCTGCGTCTGCGCTGGAGCTGCCCGGGGGCTGAGGCTTTCCTCCTCTTTACAGGAACTGGCCCTTGCTCAATCTTCCCGGCAGGCGGGGCTGAGCAGGGCGGGGAGGTTTAGTGCTTCGTGCCTTGTTCACTTGTCGTGCGCAAAGGAGGGAGGATGTGCCCCTGGCACCTCTGCGCCCTGTGATTCATTTATTGCCGGGCCTCGAGACCGTTGCATTTTGCACATTCATGGAAGATGCCACGCGTGGCGGGCCAGTAGGGGGCGCTCCTGCGTTGAGCCGCCCACCTCCCTGCACCCGACCACCTTCCAGGCTCCGAATGCCTCCCTAGGGGCGCCTTACGTCCGGCCGACCCCCTTCCCGGAGCAGACTCACTAGTCTGGGGGTAACGTGCCACCACCACCCCGAGAAGGGACTGTCTCGGACCTGTGTCCTTGGGGAAACACAGGCCTAATAGTCCGACGGGTACTCGACCTGGTACAGGCACTTGGGGCGCTTCCCCAAGTCCAGGGGCAAAAAGGAAAGTCTCCCTTAGTCCGCAGATGTAAGGGGTCTCTTAGGCATAATTTAGACCCACCCCTCAATAAGTCTCCCACACCAGTCAAAAAGGAGGACTTTATTGATTACAGGGGGTAGGGGAAACTAGGGTACAGGATTGAGCAATATCTTAGAAATCCTAGAGAGCAAACAGTGGGGCTGAGGTAGCCTTTTGATCACGCATCTGTGTTACTGCCAGCTAGATATCTAATCCGATTGAGTAGCTTCCTCACAAGCATCTTCCCGAGTTCTCCCGTTTCCCCTCTGGAGTCTGGGGGTGAGAGAGAGCTAGGTCCCGATGGCAAGGCTCCTCTGTCTCCCCGGCTTTGCTGCTGCTTCACCTCATGGCCGAAGAGAGAAGAGCGAGCCTCCTCCCCCTCCCAACCTACATAGCCCCTGGGACCTCATTCACCTGGGCCGGTGGAGGTCAGCTCCGGTTGGCTGTCAGCCAACCAATTTGAAATGCATCACCTGTTACCGGGCAGATTCCAGCTCCCCAGGTAGATGCCCCTCACCCGGGTGGCTGATGCCAGTCACGTGGGCAGAGGGAGCAGGTTCCCCCTCCCTCAGGACTGCAGCCAGCTCAAGTCACCTAAAGAGACCGGCCAGGGTGCGGTCCCCTCCGTGCTGGGCCCACCCTAATCAAATGGTTGCTGCTCAGAGATTTTAGTCACAGTGTCACAGGGCAGAGATTTTGGGGAGAAACAAGGTGGCTTTCTGCCACACCATGCGTGGCATCACAGCTGAGTGCGTGGTGAGGAAATCAGCTGGTGACTCTTGCTTGTTTGTGCAGCGCCCGACACAACAGGACGCCGGAGCTAGCATTGCAAAGAGCAGCTGGCCGGGCCAGAGCCACGAGCCCACCTTTCTCTTTGGGTCATGCTGAGAGTCGACTGGCGTCGTGGTTTGGACAGGCCTGACCCTGCCTCGGGCAGGGGTTGCACGAGGTGTGACTTCAGTGCCGCGGGTGTAACCCCCCGGGGGCAGTCCAAATCATGCACAGACTTCATCCTCCTCCCTAAAGGGTGGCAGGTAGCCAAGGCTGAATCCATGCCGGTCGGCTTCCCAGACCACTGCCTCCTAACAGTGAAAGCAGAAACGGGAGGGCCGGCCCGCAGCGGTGTGCACGCGTGTCCCGCTGCACGCAGGACCTGCGTGCACATGTACTGCCTGAGGCTGGAGCTGCAAGCCCACCCCCCCGCCGGCAGCTCCCACCACGCTCCATGCCCCAGGCCGGGCTGCACCCACTCACCTGCATCCTGCTACTGCCGCCACCTCCAAATTCAAACACTGGGCTGCACCCGCGTGCATGCATATCTGGACAGGGGTGGCTTCCCCGCCCCTGGGCCCCCTGCCCATCCCCACCCAGAGGCGCCCCCCGGACGCTCCCCTCTTGTCCTCCCCCTGCCCATCCACCATGGACCCCTTCTGCGGGTTGGACTTGTGGGAACAGCGCTTCTCCCCTGAAGAGCAGCCCCCGAGGGAAGGGAGCAGTCACCGCTGCCCGCCGGGGGGAAACGGGCAGGCAGCGGGGACGCTGCAAGGATGGCAAAAGAGCAGCTTGGCTGAGCAGGGAACTCTTCAGGAAACTAAATCACATAAAGGAAGCTTACAAGAAGCAGAAACTTGGACAAACAACTCGGGGAGAATACAAGCGTGTCGCTCTGGCACGCAGGGGTCAGGTCAGGGAGGCCAAAGTGCAACGGGGGTTGCAGCTAGCTAGGGACGTGGAAGGGAACAAGAAGGGTTTCCACAGGCGTGTCGGTAGCAGGAGGAGGGTCAGGGAAGGTGCGGGTCCCTTCCTGCGTGGGGGAGGCGACCCGGTGACAGAGGGTGCGGAAAAGGCTGGAGTGCTTCGTGCCTGGCAGGGGCAGCTCCCAGACTCCTGCACCGGGCCGCACGGTTTGGGGGGCGGGGAGCAGCCCTCAGTGGTGAACGAACAGGGTAGGGACTGTTTAGAAAAGCTGGACATATACAAGTTCATGGGGCCAGATGGGAGGCACCCAAGGGTGCTGAGGGAGTTGGCTGACGTGGTCGCGGAGCCGCTGGCCATCACCTTTGAAAACTCACGGCTGCATTGGCACGTCCTGGGGAAGAGCCCAGGTGATCAGAGACGCTTTGCTGGCCTGGCACGAAGCATGGCGTCGAGGGGCAACGACTGCCTGGCCAGATGGGAGGATGAAGGAGGAGGCCGAGGAACCCCCTCGGTCCGCAGGTACGACCAGCCTGGCGCGGGGCCCGCCACGGCCCAGGTAGCGGTGCTGGCAGGAACGGGCTCTTTGCCCACGCTGCGCCCACCCAGCACAGGCAGCGATGGGCACTTGCAGGCGGCCACGGAGGCAACCGGGCACGTTGCACCTGGGAGCCCCTACCCTGAGCAGCACCCTGACCACGAAGGCATCAACGCAGAGGTCACCGTAAGGAGAGATCCGTCCGGTCTCCTGTGGCCACTGTCAATAGTCCGTCCCCAGTCTCTCCGTAGCCTCCCTGCAGGTGCCTGAAGACTGTGATCAAACCCCTCTCAGCATCCTCCTCCCCAGCCCCACTGAGCCCAGTCCTGCCCCGCTCGGGGCCCTGGGCAAGCAGGGATCGGCAGCGGCTGAGACGGGGCCCGGGGCAGGAGCACGTTGCGCCCGTTTGCCCCGCGTTGGGAAACAGGTCCGACAAGCCGAGGGAGCTGGGGCGAGAAGGCTTTTCCTCTGGAAAATGCAGACTCACCAAACTGAAACTCTGAGCAGAAAAAACATGCGAAGGAGACTTTCAAGGAGAGGTGTCCTGGGCGCAGGGCACGACAGCACCAGGGAGGGGGCACAGCCCGCTGCAGCGGGTGCTGGGCACGCCACCGGTGCGGGACAGGCCCAGCGGCAAGACCTGCGGTGCCCAGCCCTGCCGCCCAGACCACTGTCCAGTGGGAGTGTGTCTCCGTCTGTGTGCCTGGTGCGTGTGCCCAGCGTGTCTCCGTCTGTGTGCCCGGCGTGTGTGCCCGGCGCGTCTCCGTCTGTGTGCCCGGGGTGTCTCCGTCTGTGTGCCCGGCGTGTGTGCCCGGGGTGTCTCCGTCTGTGTGCCCGGCGTGTGTGCCCGGGGTGTCTCCGTCTGTGTGCCCGGCATGTGTGCCCGACGTATCTCCGTCTGTGTGCCCAGCGTGTGTGCCCGGCGTGTGTGCCCAGGATGTCTCCGTCTGTGTGTCCGGTCTGTGTGCCCAGTGTGTGTGCCCTGCGCGTCTCCATCTGTATGCCTGTTGCGTGTGCCCAGCGTGTCTCCGTGTGTGTGCCCCACGCATCTCCATCTGTGTGCCTGGTGCGTGTGCCCAGCAGGTCTCCGTCTGTGTGCCCGGTGTGTGTGCCCAGCGTGTGTGCCCGGCATGTTTCTGTCTGTGTGCTCGGTGTGTGTGCCCGGTTGTGTGTGCCTGGCGTGTCTCCATCTGTGTGCCTGTTTGCGTGTGCCCAGCGTGTCTCCATCTGTGTGCCCGGTGTTTGTGCCCTGCGCGTCTCCATCTGTGTGCCTGGTGCGTGTGCCCAGTGTGTCTCCGTCTGTGTGCCCGGTGCGTGTGCCCGGCGCGTCTCCATCTGCGTCCGGAGCTCTCCCACGTGCACTGCCCCTGCGTGCCAGGAAACCGCCCCGACGGCCCGTGTCAGGGGCCTGATGGACACGTGCTCTAGCGCCTGTTTGCTCCTCGCCCCCGGCCTTGTGACCGTCCCCAGAAGGATCGAGCGTGAGTGTGCAACCCGGTGTGTGCAGAGACGCCCTCATCATGGGTCGCCCGGAGCCGGCGGGACCTTTGGACCAGGACCCTTCCCCGCCGGCGGGACGGTCACGACACCCCTCCCCCCCGCAGCCCAGGCTTCGCCCTGCCCCAGCCCGGGGCCCCGGGGCCAGGACCCGCTGGGCACTAGCAGCGACCCCCAGGCGTGCGGGCGCCGGCTCCCGCACGACCCGGAGCGCGGGTCTCTGGGCCCGGCGACGGAGCCTGTCGAACGGGGTCGCGCCACGTGCCCGGGGCCAGGACGGGTGTCACCCCCGCCCCGGGGCACAAGTCGCACTTCTGCCGCGCCAGATCCCTGGGCGCGTCCCCCGGCGCAGCGACGGCTGCTTGTGGCAGGGCACGGGGCCAGCGTCGCTCCCAGCCACGGCCCCGCGCCCCCGCGGGGGCTGTTTTGCAACCGGGGCCAAGAGTGTCAGCAGCTCCTCGGCGAAACGACCGTCCCCAACGGCCCGGCTGTGCCGCGGATAAAAGGGGCTGCAGCGCCGGCCCCGACGAGCGCCCGCAGCATGCAGCCCTGCCCGAGAGCGCTGCTGGTGCTGGCGCTGGTGCTGGGGGCGGCCGTGGCCGTGGCCGTGGCCCTGCCCGCGCCCCCGGCCCCGGCCCCGAGCGGCTACCAGGAGGCCCTGGCCGCGGCCGTCGACACCTACAACCGGGAGTCGGGCCAGCCCCAGGCCTACCGCCTGCTGGAGGCCGAGCCCCAGCCCCCGTGGGTGAGTGCCCGCGCCCCGACGGCTGGGGAGGGGGCTGGGGCGGCCGCAGCACCCCTTCGCCCAGGGCCCCCGCCTGCGGGAGCCTCTGACAGCCCCCGGCGCGGCGCGGACGGGGGGCGACCCGGGCCTTGCCCCCGGCCCCCTCTGCCCTGCCGACCCCACGCTTCGGGGCCGTGCCCGCGCTGCCTGCCCCTTTGCGCCACGCGCGCCCGGTCCCCCTGCCAGCCTGCCTGAGCGCTCGGCTCCCCCCGCGCAGCCGGCACCGTTTACGTGGCTTTTCCTCGAACCCCCCAGGACCCGGCCTCCCAGCCCGTGCAGCCGCTGAGGTTTTCCATCAAGGAGACGACGTGCCTGGTCTCGGAGAAGCGCGACGTCGGGCAGTGCCCGTTCAAGGACGAGGGGGTGAGAGTCCGCGGCGGCGCGGGGACGTTTCCCCAGGAGCCCCCAGTCCGTCCCAGTCTGACCCTGGGGTCACTTCCCTTCTTGCCCCCCAGCGGGGCAGCCGGTCTGACCCTGAGCAAAGGGCCCAGACCCTCTAGCCAGGACCCGTGTCCTGGGATGGGGGGGGAGCCCCGGGGGGCGGGCAGCCTGCCCGCGAGAGGCGCAGAGGACTTGGGGAGGCTCTCGGGGTCACCGTGTCCCGGCCCCTGGTGACACAGGGTACCACAGCACAGGATTTCTCCCCTCTGCAGCTGGTGAAAGACTGCATCGGGACCTACTCCGCGGAGAAGAAGCCCCCCATCGTCACGGCCACGTGCAAGGACGTGGGTCAGGAGGTGAGTGGACCAGGTCAGGCTGGGGGGGCCTTCTTCGTGGCCCTTCCCAGTGCTGGACTGTGCCCAGGACGAGGCTGCAGCCTCCAGCCGCCGCAGACACGGAGCAAGCGTCTGCCCAGGGGTCACCCAGGGCCGCGGGCGAGCCGTGCTGCAGAGGCGTCGCATCCCCTGCGCTGAGCTGCATGGGGCTGGCCCGGGGGGCTGGGGAGCAGGCTGGGCCGGGCCGTGGCCCCCGGGGTGGGTCCGTGCTACCGCGGGAGGAGACGCTCTCCCGGAGGAGTCACCGCCACAGATCGTGGCTGCAGGGCCTGGGAGTTTGCAGCAGCCCCCGCGGCCGCAGCACTCACGTGCCCCTTCCCCTCTCACCCAGGTCAAACTAAGAGCGATACGATGGCCACTGCCCAGGCCATGGCCCCTGCCGTGGCCCCTGCCGTGGCCCAGGCCGGGGTAGGGGGGCGAGGCCGAGCACCCCCCACCAGCTTCTGCCGCTTGCATGTCCCTGCGCCTGCGCCTCCCTGCTGCGCCGTGGCTCGTAGGCGGCCCCGCTGCCACAAGGACACAGAAACGGCCCCGTGGACCACGCCGGGCTGGGGTCGCAACCTGTCTCCACCAGCGGCCGGCGCCCCCTCTTCTCCCGGGAAGCAGTGAACGCGGCCTCGTTGCCCACCTGCTCTGCGTCCCGGCCCCTGGCTGCGCCCGTTCCCACCCCGGGGCTGGCGCAGCGCCCGGGGGTTTGGGGGCAGCTCGGCCAGGGGCTGATGGATGCAGCTGCTTAGAGGGAAACTGGCCGCCGTGGCCCCTGGCCAGCAGCACAGGGTGCGGGACCCCGGCACGGGCGGGGAAGAGGTGGTGCGCGGCACTGTGCACGTGTTGTGTCCTTGTCTCTGCAGTCCCCGGGGCACAGACGCCCCTGCCTGAATAAAGCATGAGAAGCACCACGCGAGTGGCTCGTCCTGCATGAGTGCCGGGGCTTTTGCTCACTGTCACCCCTATGGCAGACCTTGGGTTGGGTCCTGGGGTCGTTTCTGGACCTGTCGTGTCTCATCCTGCCCCAGGGAGGGAGAACAGGGCACGAGTACGGGGGGCTCGCCATCTGTCCCCATGGGCCCCTGCAATGCTGGTTGTCCCTGGGCTTGATTGTACTGAAGGTCCCAGGCCCCACGGGAGGGCAGGGGCTTCGGATGCGGGGAGGGACGGAGCGGGGGCTCCTCTGCGCTTCTCGGCCGCCCGGTGAGACCGGTAGCAGGACCCAGGGGATCCTTGCCCCGGGTGACTGGCGTCCTCCAGCAGCCGGCCCAGGCAGGCCCCCGGTGTAAGGGGAGCCCACTGCTAATTCATGGATGACGCCTGTTGCCCAGAGCAGCCGGAGACGTTTCCTCTGGCGTCTCCTGCCCAGCAGTGGGATCGGTCGCTGGAGGTATCCGGGGCGATGCTCTCCCTGCGCAGCATGCACTCCTGCCAGCGTCGGGGATGCATTGCTGGGCAAGTCGGACCACTGGCGTGACAAAGTCTGTCGCTGCTGACGTCCTTCGCACGCTCGCACCAGGTCCCTGGATGCAACAGCCCTGGTTGCGTCTGTGGTCACCTGCGAATGCCCATTGTTGCCCCCCTGGATGGGCACGGCGCAGATCCACAGTCTCCTCCATCACGTACAACGCGCGGGCACTCAGGGAGCGTTGAGTAACTGGGGGGTCCCCGGGGTCGGGCCTGTCACCTGCCAGCCTGGATCACGCTGGCCCTGGACCCTGGCATCACGGGCTGGGCACCCCCAGGCCTTCTCCACCCGCAGTGCAAGAAGGGGGCAGAGCGCAACGGGACGAGAAACGTGGCAGAGGCCAGAGGGTCGCCCGGGACCTGTTCCCTCTCCCCGGGGCCAGCCCGCCTGGCGCCTGCTCCCACAAGCTGCTGGCTGTCAGCCCGCGAGGTGCCAGGATCGGTCCCGCACCTCTGCCCGGGGCCGGACGTGAGCAAGCCAGGCGCTAGCAGAGACATCCGGCGCTGCCGCAGGCCCCACGAGATAAAGCCGACCCCCTGCACGAGCCCGGAGGCCGGGCCGTTGAGCACAAACCCCACGTCCAGGCCCTGGGATGTGGGGGGCTCGGACCCCGTGGCTCTCCCTGGCACACCCGTTGTGCCGAGCGGTGAAGCATTTTCAGGGGTCCCCCCGAGACACATCGTGGCTTGGTCCAGCTGGGGGCTCAGCAGCAATTTGACAACAGTCACTTTTCGGGGCGGGGGTTTAACTTGTTTGTCCGAGGTGGGTCGTGGTCCTCTTTGCTGGCACTTTTCTCTGCCCACGTGGGTGCTGGTCTTCACAGGGGTGGTGATCACCTGCCTCGTTAGCCTCGCAATGCTCAAGCGCTATCCCTGAATGGCAGCGTGCTGCTAGCGCCCCACGATAACATTCGTGGTAATGAGAACAGTCAAGGTCCATCCTGGGCTGCTGGGCTGCCCCCGCCCCAAATGCTGGTGGCCACCCCCCACCCCTGCAAACCCTCTGGTTTTTTACTTTATTATACAACGCAGGAGAACAAGCCCGGAGACATGCAATCCCCCTCCACTTCCCCGCCCCGACGCTCCAAACGGCCAGCACTTCTGCAACCGCGGCACCCCGGGGAAGCTGAGAAGTCCATTTTTAGGGAAGCTCAGCCGCTTTTCTCTTCGGGGCACTGTTGCCGTCGCGTAGCAGGCGACCTACCGCGGCATACCCCGAACCTCCCGGCCCGGGTGTATCCCTTCTCTCCCGCCAACACGGACGGACGGTCCCCCAGCCGGTCCCGGGCCTGCCGTCTTGGCCAGACCCATTTCCAGGGAGCCCACCACCCCAAAGGGAGACGAAGCAATGACCCGACTCCCCGGACGGAGCAGAGAATTTGGTGTAATTTCCAGGCAGGCTCATCGGCGCATCGTCAGAGGATTACGCGGCAGCCTGCCTCGTGTGCACGTAGCCGCACGCAGCGTGCACAAGCGCCCGATGCGCGCACTGCAAGCAGCCAGACTGGAGCGTGCCCTGAATGCCGCGGCCAACCCCAGGGATCACGAGAGTTTCTGGCACTTGAGCTCTTCCCCAAGGGCAGGGTGGGACGGGAGCCCCTTGCCCCCCCCGGCATGGCGCAGAAGCAGCTGTCCAGGCCCCGCACGGGGCCGTGGCCGCGCGGGGGACGCAGCCCGGGCGTCCCATCTGCACGACAAGGCCGTCGCAGAGCTGCCCGCCCGGGCGGGCAGCGCAGGGCTCAGGGAGCAAGGCGGCGTCGAGGCAGCGGTCACCGTCCGGAGAGAGCCGGAGCCAGGGCAGCGCGTGGCCAGGCTCCCCGCCTGCCTCCCCGCCGCGGCGCCGACGAAGGCCGGGCTGGCAGGGGTCTCCCCAGCTCACGCCTCGTCCGGCCCTGCTCCAGGCAGCGTCAGCCCCGTGCCCACCGCCCAGCCACGTCTCCGTCTCGCGCCCGGGACACCAGCCCCGCCGGCCGCCCGGGGAACGTGCCCCGCCGCGGGGCCGCCCGCGCGTCCGCGAGGGCATCCGCAACCGCCCGACGTGTCCTGTGCCGCGGTCTGCTGGTCCTCCTCCCGTGCCCTGGGGCCACTGGCAAGGGGCGCGCCGGCATGGCTGGGGCCTCCCTGCACGTGTCTGGGGGCGGTGAGGGAATCCCCTCGGTCGCCTCGTCCCCAGCCCCCGCCGGGGCGCCGTACCGGTCTGGCCCGGGGCCCGGGGCAGGAGCACGTTGCGCCCGTTTGCCCCGCGTTGGGAAACAGGTCCGACAAGCCGAGGGAGCTGGGGCGAGAAGGCTTTTCCTCTGGAAAATGCAGACTCACCAAACTGAAACTCTGAGCAGAAAACACATGCGAAGGAGACTTTCAAGGAGAGGTGTCCTGGGCCCAGGGCACGGCAGCACCAGGGAGGGGGCACAGCCCGCTGCAGCGGGTGCTGGGCACGCCACCGGTGCGGGACAGGCCCGGGGCAAGACCTGCGGTGCCCAGCCCTGCCGCCCAGCCCAGTGTCCAGTGGGAGCGTGTCTCCGTCTGTGTGCCTGGTGCGTGTGCCCAGCGTGTCTCCGTCTGTGTGCCCGGCGCGTGTGCCCGGCATGTCTCCGTCTGTGTGCCCGGCGTGTGTGCCCGGCGCATCTCCATCTGTGTGCCCAGCGTGTCTCCGTCTGTGTGCCCGGTGTGTGTGCCCGACGTGTCTCCGTCTGTGTGCCCGGCGTGTGTGCCTGGCGCGTCTCCGTCTGTGTGCCCAGCGTGTCTCCGTCTGTGTGCCCGGTGTGTGTGCCCGGCGCGTCTCCGTCTGTGTGCCCAGCGTGTCTCCGTCTGTGTGCCCGGTGTCTGTGCCCGACGTGTCTCCGTCTGTGTGCCCGGCGCGTGTGCCTGGCGCGTCTCCGTCTGTGTGCCCAGCGTGTCTCCGTCTGTGTGCCCGGCGTGTGTGCCCGGGGTGTCTCCGTCTGTGTGCCCAGCGTGTCTCCGTCTGTGTGCCCGGTGTGTGTGCCCGGGGTGTCTCCGTCTGTGTGCCCGGTGTGTGTCCCCGGGGTGTCTCCGTCTGCGTGCCCGGCGCGTGTGCCCGGCATGTGTCCATCTGTGTGCCCGGCGTGTGTGCCCGGTGTGTGTGCCCGGGGTGTCTCCATCTGTGTGCCCAGCGCGTGTGCCCGGTGTGTGTGCCCGGGGTGTCTCCATCTGTGTGCCCGGCGCGTGTGCCCGGCATGTCTCCATCTGTGTGCCCAGCGCGTGTGCCTGGCGCGTCTCCGTCTGTGTGCCCAGCGTGTCTCCGTCTGTGTGCCCGGCGTGTGTGCCTGGCGCGTCTCCGTCTGTGTGCCCGGTGTGTGTGCCCGGGGTGTCTCCATCTGTGTGCCCGGCGTGTGTGCCCGGCGCGTCTCCGTCTGTGTGCCCGGCGTGTGTGCCCGGCGTGTCTCCGTCTGTGTGCCCAGCGCGTGTGCCCGGCGTGTGTGCCCGGCGCGCCTCCGTCTGCGTCCAGAGCTCTCCCACGTGCCCTGCCCCTGCGTGCCAGGAAACCGCCCCGACGGCCCGTGTCAGGGGCCTGATGGACACGTGCTCTAGCGCCTGTTTGCTCCTCGCCCCCGGCCTTGTGACCGTCCCCAAGAGGATCGAGCGTGAGTGTGCAAGCCGGTGTGTGCAGAGACGCCCTCACCGTGGGTCGCTATCGCTCCCCCCACCCGCCCGGAGCCGGCGGGACCTTTGGGCCAGGACCCTTCCCCGCCGGCGGGACGGTCACGACACCCCTCCGCCCCGCAGCCCAGGCTTCGCCCTGCCCCAGCCCGGGGCCCCGGGGCCAGGACCCGCTGGGCACCAGCGGCGACCCCCAGGCGTGCGGGCGCCGGCTCCCGCGCGACCCGGAGCGTGGGTCTCTGGGCCCAGCGCCGGAGGCTGCGTGCCCGGGGCCAGGACGGGTGTCACCCCCGCCCCGGGGCACAAGTCGCACTTCTGCCGCGCCAGATCCCTGGGCGCGTCCCCCGGCGCAGCGACGGCTGCTTGTGGCAGGGCACGGGGCCAGCGTCGCTCCCAGCCACGGCCCCGCGCCCCCGCGGGGGCTGTTTTGCAACCGGGGCCAAGAGTGTCAGCAGCTCCTCGGCGAAACGACCGTCCCCAACGGCCCGGCTGTGCCGCGGATAAAAGGGGCTGCAGCGCCGGCCCCGACGAGCGCCCGCAGCATGCAGCCCTGCCCGAGAGCGCTGCTGGTGCTGGCGCTGGTGCTGGGGGCGGCCGTGGCCGTGGCCGTGGCCCTGCCCGCGCCCCCGGCCCCGAGCGGCTACCAGGAGGCCCTGGCCGCGGCCGTCGACACCTACAACCGGGAGTCGGGCCAGCCCCAGGCCTACCGCCTGCTGGAGGCCGAGCCCCAGCCCCCGTGGGTGAGTGCCCGCGCCCCGACGGCTGGGGAGGGGGCTGGGGCGGCCGCAGCACCCCTTCGCCCAGGGCCCCGCCTGCGGGAGCCTCTGACAGCCCCCGGCGCGGCGCGGACGGGGGGCGACCCGGGCCTTGCCCCCGGCCCCCTCTGCCCTGCCGACCCCACGCTTCGGGGCCGTGCCCGCGCTGCCTGCCCCTTTGCGCCACGCGCGCCCGGTCCCCCTGCCAGCCTGCCTGAGCGCTCGGCTCCCCCCGCGCAGCCGGCACCGTTTACGTGGCTTTTCCTCGAACCCCCCAGGACCCGGCCTCCCAGCCCGTGCAGCCGCTGAGGTTTTCCATCAAGGAGACGACGTGCCTGGTCTCGGAGAAGCGCGACGTCGGGCAGTGCCCGTTCAAGGACGAGGGGGTGAGAGTCCGCGGCGGCGCGGGGACGTTTCCCCAGGAGCCCCCAGTCCGTCCCAGTCTGACCCTGGGGTCACTTCCCTTCTTGCCCCCCAGCGGGGCAGCCGGTCTGACCCTGAGCAAAGGGCCCAGACCCTCTAGCCAGGACCCGTGTCCTGGGATGGGGGGGGAGCCCCGGGGGGCGGGCAGCCTGCCCGCGAGAGGCGCAGAGGACTTGGGGAGGCTCTCGGGGTCACCGTGTCCCGGCCCCTGGTGACACAGGGTACCACAGCACAGGATTTCTCCCCTCTGCAGCTGGTGAAAGACTGCATCGGGACCTACTCCGCGGAGAAGAAGCCCCCCATCGTCACGGCCACGTGCAAGGACGTGGGTCAGGAGGTGAGTGGACCAGGTCAGGCTGGGGGGGCCTTCTTCGTGGCCCTTCCCAGTGCTGGACTGTGCCCAGGACGAGGCTGCAGCCTCCAGCCGCCGCAGACACGGAGCAAGCGTCTGCCCAGGGGTCACCCAGGGCCGCGGGCGAGCCGTGCTGCAGAGGCGTCGCATCCCCTGCGCTGAGCTGCATGGGGCTGGCCCGGGGGGCTGGGGAGCAGGCTGGGCCGGGCCGTGGCCCCCGGGGTGGGTCCGTGCTACCGCGGGAGGAGACGCTCTCCCGGAGGAGTCACCGCCACAGATCGTGGCTGCAGGGCCTGGGAGTTTGCAGCAGCCCCCGCGGCCGCAGCACTCACGTGCCCCTTCCCCTCTCACCCAGGTCAAACTAAGAGCGATACGATGGCCACTGCCCAGGCCATGGCCCCTGCCGTGGCCCCTGCCGTGGCCCAGGCCGGGGTAGGGGGGCGAGGCCGAGCACCCCCCACCAGCTTCTGCCGCTTGCATGTCCCTGCGCCTGCGCCTCCCTGCTGCGCCGTGGCTCGTAGGCGGCCCCGCTGCCACAAGGACACAGAAACGGCCCCGTGGACCACGCCGGGCTGGGGTCGCAACCTGTCTCCACCAGCGGCCGGCGCCCCCTCTTCTCCCGGGAAGCAGTGAACGCGGCCTCGTTGCCCACCTGCTCTGCGTCCCGGCCCCTGGCTGCGCCCGTTCCCACCCCGGGGCTGGCGCAGCGCCCGGGGGTTTGGGGGCAGCTCGGCCAGGGGCTGATGGATGCAGCTGCTTAGAGGGAAACTGGCCGCCGTGGCCCCTGGCCAGCAGCACAGGGTGCGGGACCCCGGCACGGGCGGGGAAGAGGTGGTGCGCGGCACTGTGCACGTGTTGTGTCCTTGTCTCTGCAGTCCCCGGGGCACAGACGCCCCTGCCTGAATAAAGCATGAGAAGCACCACGCGAGTGGCTCGTCCTGCATGAGTGCCGGGGCTTTTGCTCACTGTCACCCCTATGGCAGACCTTGGGTTGGGTCCTGGGGTCGTTTCTGGACCTGTCGTGTCTCATCCTGCCCCAGGGAGGGAGAACAGGGCACGAGTACGGGGGGCTCGCCATCTGTCCCCATGGGCCCCTGCAATGCTGGTTGTCCCTGGGCTTGATTGTACTGAAGGTCCCAGGCCCCACGGGAGGGCAGGGGCTTCGGATGCGGGGAGGGACGGAGCGGGGGCTCCTCTGCGCTTCTCGGCCGCCCGGTGAGACCGGTAGCAGGACCCAGGGGATCCTTGCCCCGGGTGACTGGCGTCCTCCAGCAGCCGGCCCAGGCAGGCCCCCGGTGTAAGGGGAGCCCACTGCTAATTCATGGATGACGCCTGTTGCCCAGAGCAGCCGGAGACGTTTCCTCTGGCGTCTCCTGCCCAGCAGTGGGATCGGTCGCTGGAGGTATCCGGAGCGATGCTCTCCCTGCGCAGCATGCACTCCTGCCAGCGTCGGGGATGCATTGCTGGGCAAGTCGGACCACTGGCGTGACAAAGTCTGTCGCTGCTGACGTCCTTCGCACGCTCGCACCAGGTCCCTGGATGCAACAGCCCTGGTTGCGTCTGTGGTCGCCTGCGAATGCCCATTGTTGCCCCCCTGGATGGGCACGGCGCAGATCCACAGTCTCCTCCATCACGTACAACGCGCGGGCACTCAGGGAGCGTTGAGTAACTGGGGGGTCCCCGGGGTCGGGCCTGTCACCTGCCAGCCTGGATCACGCTGGCCCTGGACCCTGGCATCACGGGCTGGGCACCCCCAGGCCTTCTCCACCCGCAGTGCAAGAAGGGGGCAGAGCGCAACGGGACGAGAAACGTGGCAGAGGCCAGAGGGTCGCCCGGGACTTGTTCCCTCTCCCCGGGGCCAGCCCGCCTGGCGCCTGCTCCCACAAGCTGCTGGCTGTCAGCCCGCGAGGTGCCAGGATCGGTCCCGCACCTCTGCCCGGGGCCGGACGTGAGCAAGCCAGGCGCTAGCAGAGACATCCGGCGCTGCCGCAGGCCCCACGAGATAAAGCCGACCCCCTGCACGAGCCCGGAGGCCGGGCCGTTGAGCACAAACCCCACGTCCAGGCCCTGGGATGTGGGGGGCTCGGACCCCGTGGTCCATGGGGCGTGCTCTCCCTGGCACACCCGTTGTGCTGAGCGGTGAAGCATTTTCAGGGGTCCCCCCGAGACACATCGTGGCTTGGTCCAGCTGGGGGCTCAGCAGCAATTTGACAACAGTCACTTTTCGGGGCGGGGGTTTAACTTGTTTGTCCGAGGTGGGTCGTGGTCCTCTTTGCTGGCACTTCTCTCTGCCCACGTGGGTGCTGGTCTTCACAGGGGTGGTGATCACCTGCCTCGTTAGCCTCGCAATGCTCAAGCGCTATCCCTGAATGGCAGCGTGCTGCTAGCGCCCCACGATAACATTCGTGGTAATGAGAACAGTCAAGGTCCATCCTGGGCTGCTGGGCTGCCCCCGCCCCAAATGCTGGTGGCCACCCCCCACCCCTGCAAACCCTCTGGTTTTTTACTTTATTATACAACGCAGGAGAACAAGCCCGGAGACATGCAATCCCCCTCCACTTCCCCGCCCCGACGCTCCAAACGGCCAGCACTTCTGCAACCGCGGCACCCCGGGGAAGCTGAGAAGTCCATTTTTAGGGAAGCTCAGCCGCTTTTCTCTTCGGGGCACTGTTGCCGTCGCGTAGCAGGCGACCTACCGCGGCATACCCCGAACCTCCCGGCCCGGGTGTATCCCTTCTCTCCCGCAAACACGTAGGGACGGTCCCCCAGCCGGTCCCGGGCCTGCCGTCTTGGCCAGACCCATTTCCAGGGAGCCCACCACCCCAAAGGGAGACGAAGCAATGACCCGACTCCCCGGACGGAGCAGAGAATTTGGTGTAATTTCCAGGCAGGCTCATCGGCGCATCGTCAGAGGATTACGCGGCAGCCTGCCTCGTGTGCACGTAGCCGCACGCAGCGTGCACAAGCGCCCGATGCGCGCACTGCAAGCAGCCAGACTGGAGCGTGCCCTGAATGCCGCGGCCAACCCCAGGGATCACGAGAGTTTCTGGCACTTGAGCTCTTCCCCAAGGGCAGGGTGGGACGGGAGCCCCTTGCCCCCCCCGGCATGGCGCAGAAGCAGCTGTCCAGGCCCCGCACGGGGCCGTGGCCGCGCGGGGGACGCAGCCCGGGCGTCCCATCTGCACGACAAGGCCGTCGCAGAGCTGCCCGCCCGGGCGGGCAGCGCAGGGCTCAGGGAGCAAGGCGGCGTCGAGGCAGCGGTCACCGTCCGGAGAGAGCCGGAGCCAGGGCAGCGCGTGGCCAGGCTCCCCGCCTGCCTCCCCGCCGCGGCGCCGACGAAGGCCGGGCTGGCAGGGGTCTCCCCAGCTCACGCCTCGTCCGGCCCTGCTCCAGGCAGCGTCAGCCCCGTGCCCACCGCCCAGCCACGTCTCCGTCTCGCGCCCGGGACACCAGCCCCGCCGGCCGCCCGGGGAACGTGCCCCGCCGCGGGGCCGCCCGCGCGTCCGCGAGGGCATCCGCAACCGCCCGACGTGTCCTGTGCCGCGGTCTGCTGGTCCTCCTCCCGTGCCCTGGGGCCACTGGCAAGGGGCGCGCCGGCATGGCTGGGGCCTCCCTGCACGTGTCTGGGGGCGGTGAGGGAATCCCCTCGGTCGCCTCGTCCCCACCCCAGCACCCCCAGCCCCCGCCAAGGCGCCGTACCGGTCTGGCCCGGGGCCCAGGGCAGGAGCACGTTGCGCCCGTTTGCCCCGCGTTGGGAAACAGGTCCGACAAGCCGAGGGAGCTGGGGCGAGAAGGCTTTTCCTCTGGAAAATGCAGACTCACCAAACTGAAACTCTGAGCAGAAAACACATGCGAAGGAGACTTTCAAGGAGAGGTGTCCTGGGCCCAGGGCACGGCAGCACCAGGGAGGGGGCACAGCCCGCTGCAGCAGGTGCTGGGCACACCACCGGTGCGGGACAGGCCCAGCGGCAAGACCTGCAGTGCCCAGCCCTGCCGCCCAGCCCAGTGTCCAGTGGGAGCGTGTCTCTGTCTGTGTGCCCGGCGCGTGTGCCCGGCGTGTGTGCCTGGTGTGTGTGCCTGGTTGTGTGTGCCTGGCGTGTCTCCATCTGTGTGCCTGTTGCGTGTGCCCGGGGTGTCTCCGTCTGTGTGCCCAGCATGTCTCCGTCTGTGTGCCCGGTGTGTGTGCCCGGGGTGTCTCCGTCTGTGTGCCCGGTGTGTGTCCCCGGGGTGTCTCCGTCTGCGTGCCCGGCGCGTGTGCCCGGCATGTGTCCATCTGTGTGCCCGGCGTGTGTGCCCGGTGTGTGTGCCCGGGGTGTCTCCATCTGTGTGCCCGGCGCGTGTGCCCAGTGTGTGTGCCCGGGGTGTCTCCATCTGTGTGCCCGGCGCGTGTGCCCGGCATGTCTCCATCTGTGTGCCCGGCGTGTGTGCCCGGGGTGTCTCCGTCTGTGTGCCCGGCGCGTGTGCCCGGCGCGTCTCCATCTGCGTCCGGAGCTCTCCCACGTGCCCTGCCCCCGCATGCCATGAAACCGCCCCGACGGCCCGTGTCAGGGGCCTGATGGACACGTGCTCTAGTGCCTGTCTGCTCCTCGCCCCCGGCCTTGTGACCGTCCCCAGGATCGAGCGTGAGTGTGCAAGCCGGTGTGTGCAGAGACGCCCTCATCATGGGTCGCCCGGAGCCGGCGGGACCTTTGGGCCAGGACCCTTCCCCGCCGGCGGGACGGTCACGACACCCCTCCCCCCCGCAGCCCAGGCTTCGCCCTGCCCCAGCCCGGGGCCCCGGGGCCAGGACCCGCTGGGCACCAGCGGCGACCCCCAGGCGTGCGGGCGCCGGCTCCCGCGCGACCCGGAGCGTGGGTCTCTGGGCCCAGCGCCGGAGGCTGCGTGCCCGGGGCCAGGACGGGTGTCACCCCCGCCCCGGGGCACAAGTCGCACTTCTGCCGCGCCAGATCCCTGGGCGCGTCCCCCGGCGCAGCGACGGCTGCTTGTGGCAGGGCACGGGGCCAGCGTCGCTCCCAGCCACGGCCCCGCGCCCCCGCGGGGGCTGTTTTGCAACCGGGGCCAAGAGTTTCAGCAGCTCCTCGGCGAAACGACCGTCCCCAACGGCCCGGCTGTGCCGCGGATAAAAGGGGCTGCAGCGCCGGCCCCGACGAGCGCCCGCAGCATGCAGCCCTGCCCGAGAGCGCTGCTGGTGCTGGCGCTGGTGCTGGGGGCGGCCGTGGCCGTGGCCGTGGCCCTGCCCGCGCCCCCGGCCCCGAGCGGCTACCAGGAGGCCCTGGCCGCGGCCGTCGACACCTACAACCGGGAGTCGGGCCAGCCCCAGGCCTACCGCCTGCTGGAGGCCGAGCCCCAGCCCCCGTGGGTGAGTGCCCGCGCCCCGACGGCTGGGGAGGGGGCTGGGGCGGCCGCAGCACCCCTTCGCCCAGGGCCCCGCCTGCGGGAGCCTCTGACAGCCCCCGGCGCGGCGCGGACGGGGGGCGACCCGGGCCTTGCCCCCGGCCCCCTCTGCCCTGCCGACCCCACGCTTCGGGGCCGTGCCCGCGCTGCCTGCCCCTTTGCGCCACGCGCGCCCGGTCCCCCTGCCAGCCTGCCTGAGCGCTCGGCTCCCCCCGCGCAGCCGGCACCGTTTACGTGGCTTTTCCTCGAACCCCCCAGGACCCGGCCTCCCAGCCCGTGCAGCCGCTGAGGTTTTCCATCAAGGAGACGACGTGCCTGGTCTCGGAGAAGCGCGACGTCGGGCAGTGCCCGTTCAAGGACGAGGGGGTGAGAGTCCGCGGCGGCGCGGGGACGTTTCCCCAGGAGCCCCCAGTCCGTCCCAGTCTGACCCTGGGGTCACTTCCCTTCTTGCCCCCCAGCGGGGCAGCCGGTCTGACCCTGAGCAAAGGGCCCAGACCCTCTAGGCAGGACCCGTGTCCTGGGATGGGGGGGGAGCCCCGGGGGGCGGGCAGCCTGCCCGCGAGAGGCGCAGAGGACTTGGGGAGGCTCTCGGGGTCACCGTGTCCCGGCCCCTGGTGACACAGGGTACCACAGCACAGGATTTCTCCCCTCTGCAGCTGGTGAAAGACTGCATCGGGACCTACTCCGCGGAGAAGAAGCCCCCCGTCGTCACGGCCACGTGCAAGGACGTGGGTCAGGAGGTGAGTGGACCAGGTCAGGCTGGGGGGGCCTTCTTCGTGGCCCTTCCCAGTGCTGGACTGTGCCCAGGACGAGGCTGCAGCCTCCAGCCGCCGCAGACACGGAGCAAGCGTCTGCCCAGGGGTCACCCAGGGCCGCGGGCGAGCCGTGCTGCAGAGGCGTCGCATCCCCTGCGCTGAGCTGCATGGGGCTGGCCCGGGGGGCTGGGGAGCAGGCTGGGCCGGGCCGTGGCCCCCGGGGTGGGTCCGTGCTACCGCGGGAGGAGACGCTCTCCCGGAGGAGTCACCGCCACAGATCGTGGCTGCAGGGCCTGGGAGTTTGCAGCAGCCCCCGCGGCCGCAGCACTCACGTGCCCCTTTCCACCTAGACCGTCCGCGTCAGGTCCAGGCGGCCACCGAGGAGAGACTGCAAGGGACGGCCAAAGCGTTGTTCCTGGCTCGGCCACACTACCTCCCTCTCACTCCCCACACACGGACGACCCGTGGGGTAGGGGGGCGAGGCCGGGCACCCCCACCAGCTTCTGCCGCTTGCATGTCCCTGCCGCCTGCGCCTCCCTGCTGCGCCGTGGCTCGTAGGCGGCCCCGCTGCCACACGGACGCAGAAACGGCCCCGTGGACCACGCCGGGCTGGGGTCGCATCCTGTCTCCACCAGTGGCCGGCGCCCCCTCTTCTCCCGGGAAGCAGAAGGGGGACAGGCAGCAACCGCGGGCTCGTTGCCCACCTCCTCTGCTTCCCGGCCCCTGGCTGCGCCCGTTCCCACCCCGGGGCTGGCGCAGCGCCCGGGGCTTGGGGGGCAGCTCGGCCAGGGGCTGATGGATGCAGCTGCTTAGAGGGAAACTGGCCGCCGTGGGCCCTGGCCAGCAGCACAGGGTGCGGGACCCCGGCACGGGCGGGAAAGAGGCAGTCGGTGGCACTGTGCGGAGGAAGCCGCAGCGCCCGCTGGGGTGCGGGTGCCTGTGCCACGGGTGTCACGTCTCCCTGAGTGTTTAGTCCCTTCCCCGGCCTGGACGGGACCTGCTGGGGGCTGGCGAGGGCCCGTTCTCCCTGCGCTTGTGGCTGCCTCCACTTCCCCCACGCCCGCGATTGCAACCTGCTGCGGTGCCGCTGCACGGGCACGTGCGTGTGAACCCTGCCCTCACCTGCGTGAGCTCCCCCGAGCACACGTGTCGTGCCCTTGTCTCTGCAGCCCCCCGGGCACCGTCGCCCCTGCCTGAATAAAGCATGAGAAGCACCGCGTGGGGCTGCTTGTCCTGCATGAGCGCCGAGGCTTTTGCTTGCCACCGTATGAGAGACCTTGGGTTGGGTTCGCGGTCTGTCCCTTTGCGACCCTGCAGTGCTGCATGTCTCTGGGCTTGATTGCGCTGAAGGTCCCAGTGCGCACGGGGCAGGACAGGGGCTTTGGCCGCGGGGAGGGATGGAGTGGGGACTTCTTTGCACTGCACGTCTGCCTGTGACACCGGTGACGGGACTCGGGGACCCAGGTGATCCTGTCCTGGGGGCTCTAGGGCGCTCCAGCAACCAGCCCAGGCAGGTACATTCACTGCTACATCCATGCACCACGCGTCTCTTCATGGCCATTGCCGGTCGCCGATGTCCTGTCTTCTCACCAGCCGACCGGCGCTGGGCATCATCAGACGGCGAGGTATCTGTGGCCCTTGGCGTCCAGCGCTCGGGAGAAGGTGACAGTTAAAAGGCTAAAAGCTGTAAGGTGGTACAGGCTTAAAAATGTAAAAAGCTTAAAGGCATAAAAGCTCGACAGCATCAAGGCTTAAAAGCATAAAAGCTTAAAAACCTAAGAGCCATAAAAGCCTAAAAGCCATAAAAGCTAAAAGCCTAAAACCGCCGCTGGAGGTTAAAAACGTCAACTGGTTCCGGGGGACAACCGAAGAGAAAACAGGCTGTGCCCGTCCAGGTCAGAGGTTCAAAACGAGTGCCCGCGGGGGACACCGAGCAGAGACCCCGGCCAGCGCCCACCGGCTCGCCGGCGGCTACTGCCCAGTCGTACTCCGCCCGGAGCCGCGCGCGAAGGACACCGAGGAAAAACGCCCCGAGGGCCCCGGGAGAGCCTCCTGCCTGGACCGCCAGATGACGAGTCTGGCCAGTGCCAGGAGGAGGTTGACCAGGAGGTCCCGGGCCTTGGTGGGGCGCCGGATGGGGTGTGCATGAACTAAAAGGTGCGGGGCATAGTGCAGGAGGAGGAGGTGCAGGGGCTGCGTCTCCCTCTCGGGGCAGAAGGGCACTGGTCGGAGGCCTCCAAGACGCGGTTCTTCCACGCGCCCGTCGCGACGGCTCCGCGGAGGTCCCCGGCGGCGCTCGGGACCAGGTCCGAGCACAGGCTCCGCCACCGGGGCCCCAGAGCAGCTGCAGATGTTTCCTCTGGCGTCTCCAGCCCGGTGGTGTCAGATGCCAGGAGGGCAGTGAGTAGGGGACCGGTCACTAGAGATATCTGGTGCGATGCTCTCCCTGCGCAGCGTCCGCTCCTGCCAGCGTCGGGGACGTGGTGCTGGGCAAGACGGACCGCTGGTGTGACCCAGTTGGCACTGCTGACGTCCTTCGCACACTCATACCGGGTGTCTGGGTGCGACGTCCCCGGTTGCCTCCGTGGTCGCCTGCGAATGCTCACTGCTGCCCCCCTGGGTGGGCACGGCGCACGGGAGGAGCTGCAGCGCTGCGGGCACCCCCGGCAAACAGCCTGTTCCTGTGAGCTGGGCCGTGGCAGGGCTGTGGCCAAGCCCGGTGCTGGACTAGTCCATACCTATGGGGGGGACTGGCCAACAGGCCCCTGGGCATCCTCCTTCACCCCTACGCATGTGGGTCAAGAGTCTTTGCCCGTGGTCCTGCTGTGCTGGCGGTGCCGTGCTTAGTGCCAGGCGGCATCACAAAACGTCTCTGATCACCTGGCTCTTCCCCGCGACACGCCAGTGTCCCGTGCTCGGGCTGCCAGTGTCCAGCTAAGGCGCCCTTGGGTGGAGCCTCCTTATGACTTCAGCTGTGCTGAGACCCCTTCGTGCTGCTGACCCATGTCTCGCTTCCACCATCCCACGAGACGCGAGCCCATTTGCCCCACAGAGATGAACACCGGCCCAGCACGTTGGGTGGGCATGTCCTCACGGCGGCTTGCGTGCACGTGTGGAGGAATCCCTCTTCCTCTGCCTCCCACTTGGGACCAACCAAGTGGCCCCTGTATTCATAGCCCCGGGTGGTCACTCAGGTGACCCGGGCTGGAGACGCCCCTGGGGAACCTGCTCCCTTTGTCTCAAGCTTCCCGCCTCATGCAGAGACGTGAGTAGTCCCCTCACCTGTCTGTCCACCTGGTTGCCCCACTTTACAGCGCCAGAAGCTGAATGAGCCTAACCCCTACTGCCTGAGCATTGGCCTCACGCCGGGGGGAAGCGGCTTGAGCCCTCTCACTCTTGGAGGTGAGCAGCGATGCCTATTAAATTGGCTGGTTAGCTTTAAACAGCACCTGCCCTGATTGGCCCCGAAGGTGTGGTGGGAAAGGGTGTTTAAGAGCCTCTTCTTCCTGGGAGAAGGAGAGCTGTTTGGGGAACCCTGGAGTAAGCACACGGGCTCTTCTGGGCTCCGGATGAGCATGTGCGTAACTCCCCTGAAACTTGTCTAGAAACATAGCCTAGTGCAATGTGGACACCACTAAGCTGACACTGTGTGCTCCAAGATTATGCTTTGATGCCTCTCTAACCTGTACCCTTCCTCAAGCCTACCCTCTGTAACCAGTAAAGCCGCTATACAAGCGTGCTGGACTTGCTCGAGAGGGATCGGGCACACCTTTTTTATTCCCCTGCCCCGGCTGGGTAAGGGAGGCTACTTTCTGTGCTTCGGGTTAAAGGAAGCACCCCAAGTTCTTGCGGGGGGTCAAGCACCTCAAGGTCTACAAGGCGTGTGTACCCAGGGGCACAGGGCCCAGACAATGATCAGACCCCTGGGTGGTGGCAGCCGTTGCCCCAGGCTTGTGGGTGTGCTCGGGGTAGGGGTCGGCCAGACACGATGCGCCCCAGGGGAGGTCTTCAGAGCTTGGTAGGTGGTCGGGTGCAGCGGGGTGGGTGGCTCAGTGCACCTGCATGCCGTGGTGGCCCGTGGTGGGCCACCACGGCATGTGCACAGCGTAATACTCCCTCTCCTTGCTGTTGTGCTGACAGCGTTAATGATGCTGATTTTCAAAGGATGCATCTGAATCACACCCTGCCCTTGAGATGACACGGTGTGATTCAGAGCAAGGGGGGCAGGCTCTCTGCAGACTCAGGCCGGTGGCACTGTCAAGGTAAGAGGTCCCGGTCTCAGGCATTTGGTTCACCCATAAGGGCTAAAGGCAGAGCCTTATTTTAAAGAACAGTTGAGATGGTGCAGGCCAGGCTGCCTGCCTGGGGCATGCGGTGAGGACAAGTGCATATGCAAATACAGTGCTTGTACGCTCTGGACGTGTAGCTGTGCGTTTGCAAACTGGAATCACAACAGAGGACATGTGCTGGATGGTGCCAGGGACCTGGTGTTTGGTGGTGCCGTCAGCCGGCCGTGGCTGCAGAGTGCAGCCAGCTCTGGCGTCCTGTTGTGTCAGGCGCTGCACAAATGTACAAAAACCGGCTGATTTCCTCAGCAGCACCGGCTCCTCGCGCTCTGCTGTGATGCCATGAATGACATCTATGCGTGTGCCGAATGCAACAATCACAAGGCCTGGAAGTCCAGAGGGCAGCAATAAATGAAGCATGAGGCAAGGGGCAGGCAGGGGCATATCCCTCCCTCCTTTGCACACGGCAAGTGAACAAGGTGTGAAGCACTAAACCCCCCCGCCCTGCTCAGCCCCGCCTGCCCGGGGCAGATGGAGCAAGGGCCAGTTCCTGTAAAGAGGAGGAAAGCCTCAGCCCCCGGGCAGCTCCAGCGCAGACGCAGCGAGTCGCCCATCGGCTTGGGGCACAGTGAGAAACCACAGGGCGCCGCGCAGCAGACACCCAGGGATGGGGCGCCGGGGCTGGGTGGTGCTGCTGGCCTTGGCCACGCTCGCGGCTGGCGCCCTGGGCTCCCAGCACAGGACGCTGAGCTACGAAGAGGCCGTGTCCTTGGCTGTCGACTTCTACAACCAGGGGCCGGGCATAGACCATGCCTTCCGGCTCCTCCGCGCTGACCCCCAGCCCGCGTGGGTAAGTCACCAGCTCGCTCCTGCCCTGGCGACCGACCGCAGTGCAAGGCAGGCGTCCAGCTCCAAGCACCTGCAAAGCACCTCTTCCCTCCGAAAGCGCTGCGGGTCAGCGCACGGAGCCGGCTCTGTCCAGGCTCCAAGGGAAGGTTGCCACCCCAGCTCGTCCTTCAGATGTGTGGAGAAGGAGCCAAAATAGGCTATACAGCCAAAAAGTGTCTGGCTGCCCATGTTGGAGGGTTGGAGGGTCCCAGGTGCGATGGTCCAGGGAAGGGCTGGGATGATGTGGTTGGGGCTGGTCCTGCTTGGGGCCGGGGGTGCACTAGGTGACCCCTGAGGTCCTGTCGAGCCCCCGTGATCTATGATTTAGTGACACAAGAAGCAAAAGTGGGGGGGTGGATTTTGGTGATAACTTTTTTTAAACCAACCGTACAATTGGGGAGAGGTCGTTACCCATGTCAGTCCGAAGTCTGGCGCGGGGGCGTTTGATCTCTGGGGAAGGGGCAGGGCAGGGCTGGGTGCAGCCTGGGGCTCAGTCTCTTCTTTGCTCCGATGCCCCTCAGGACATGACGTCCCAGCCCCGGCAGGAGCTGCGGTTCGTGGTCCGTGAGACCGTGTGCCCGCGGGCCCAGGACCCCCCCGCCAGCGAGTGCGACTTCCAGGACAACGGGGTAAGTGTCCCCCCGCTCCCGAGCATGCGGCTGCTGCGAGCCCCCGGGACCGACCCTACCCCACACCCCCAGCCCCTGGGACGGGGCTGATCCTGCCTCGGGCCGGGCGCGGGCGAGACGATGCCTGGAGGTGCCCGCCAGCCCCACTTCCCCAACAAGCGTTGCCTGTCCGCCCATCCTCTCCCGCCGCGGGCCCTGCCACCGCGGTCCAGACAGATGTGTGCCCCCCGCCATCCTCCCGTCCCCCGGCGCCGATGCCCCGGGATCTGCTCTCTCCCCCGCAGCTGGTCAGGAACTGCACGGGGCTGTTCTCCACGGAGCGGGAGTCGCCCACCGTCATCATCACCTGCGACACGGTGACCCCAGGCCAGGTCGGTCCCCGCGCGGGCTCCCGGGGACAAGAAGGGGCGGGCTGGGCTGCGCTGGCCTCCTGGGCTCCGCGCTGGGCTGCCTGAGACTGGCAAAACCCGGCGCTGGTGTCGGGGCGCCCAGGCGCCCCGGGGCTCAGAGCACGTGTCTGCACAGGGGTCACCGAGGGCCGCAGCTCAGGCCTGCTCGGGGTATCGCACCCCCTGGGCTGGCCCGGCGGTGGGGAGCGGGCTACCGCGGGAGGAGACGCTGGCCCGGGGGAGTCACCCGCCACGCATCGTGGCCGCGGGGCCCGGGACTTCGCAGCACCCCTCGGCCGCGGCGCTCACGTGTCCCTTCCCCTGTAGCACGCCCGCGTCAGGAGGTCCGGATGGCGGGACAGGATCAAGAGACACCGTGGGTCTGACTCCTGGCCCGGCTATATGACCCCCTTCTCGACCAACATAAACAAAGGGGCGAGGCCGGGCACCCCCCACCAGCTTCTACTGCTCCTCCTTGCTGCTTCGTGGCTTGTAGGCAACCCCGCCGCCACAAGGACTCTGCAAGGGCCCCGTGGACCTCGCGTCCCGTCTCCACCAGCGGCCGGCGCCCCCTCTTCTCCGGGGAAGCAGTTGGGGGCAGCTCGGCCAGGGGCTGATGGATGCAGCTGCTTAGAGGGCAGCACAGGGTGCCAGACCCAGGCACGGACGGGTTAGAGGTGGTGCGTGGCACTGTGCGGAGGAAGCCGCAGCGCCCGCTGGGGTGCGGGTGCGTGTGCCACGGGTGTCACGTCTCCCTGAGTGTTTAGTCCCTTCCCCGGCCTGGACGGGACCTGCTGGGGGCTGGCGAGGGCCCGCTCTCCCTGCGCTTGTGGCTGCCTCCACTTCCCCCACGCCCGCGATTGCAACCTGCTGCGGTGCCGCTGCACGGGCGCGTGCGTGTGAACCCTGCCCTCACCTGCGTGAGCTCCCCCGGGCACACGTGTCGTGCCCTTGTCTCTGCAGCCCCCCGGGCACCGTCGCCCCTGCCTGAATAAAGCATGAGAAGCACCACGCGGGGCTGCTTGTCCTGCATGAGCGCCGAGGCTTTTGCTCATCGTCGTCCCTCTGGGAGAACTTGGGTTGGGTCCTCGGGTCGCTTAGGGACCTGTTGCATCCTGCATCACACATGGCAGAGCTGTGTGTGGTCCCTTGTATCGTGGGGGCTGCGACTCCCTCTCACGGCCGCCTGCGGGGGGGCTTGCTGCGGCAACAGGGGCACGGGTTCAATGCAGAGACAGAGCTGAGAAATGGTTCCCATGCCCAAGGCGAGCCCCAGGGCTGCAGGCAATGACGTCCTGCCCCAGGGAGGGAGAGCAAGCCACAGGCACTGGTGGCTCCTCCATCCGGAACAAGACACGGGCACGCAGGGGGACGAGCGAGAGGGTCTCCCGGGTCTCCGCTTCGGGCCAGGGACAGTGCAGGAAGGGCCCCGCGCTGACGAACGGACCTGGCAAGAGAGGGAGGAGACGGCTGGGAAATGACCCAGAGAGAAGCGATGTCTCCACCCTGTGCTGCAAGCGTGTTTTTGTGTCGCGGAGAAAGCAGAAGTCGGGGAGCGTTGAGTAACCGGGGGTCCCCCCGGGCCTCCTCCACCTGCAGTGCAGGGACCGGGCAGAGAGCAACGGGACGAGAAACCCGGCAGAGACGGGAGGGTCGGCCAGGACTTGTTCCCTCTCCCCGGCTCCAGCCCGCCTGGCGCCTGCTCCTGCGAGCTGCTGGCATGTGCAGTCCCATGCGTTTGCCCAGGGCAGATGTGACCGAGCCAGGCACCAGCAGAGACCTCTGGCGCTGCCGCAGCGCCCGTGAGATCAACCCGACCCTCTGCACAGGTCCCGGCGGCTGGGCCGCTGAGCCCGTGGCACCTGGCCACCGAGGTCCAGTGCCCCTGCCATTGCCTGGCCTGGCCCTAGGAAGGAGGCCCCCGAGGAGAGGAAGCAGCCGGGGTGGGGAGGGTTAAGCTAGAGCAGCGGTGCAGCGATGCAGGTCCTTAGCCAAGGCAAACCCGTCTGAGCTGTGCTCCCAGCCCCACTTCTCCACTCTTGGTGTTGGAGCATGGATGAGGCAAAGCAGGCAGGGTTTTCTTCCCACGCTGGTCACCTGTGGCCTGGAGCGTGCATCTGACCCCCCGACCTGTCCCCTGTGACCCTAGGGAGGGCAGGGGTGGCGGAGCGGGCAGAGGGCACGTGCCCGTTGCTCACACTCGTGCCACGGCAGACAGATGCCTGTCACGGGCTGTTACATGCCCTCTGAGGGGTCCCATCCTGCTCGCCCCAGGAGCAGGCTGGTGCCACGGGGGTGGCTCACTGGGGCCAGCGCAGGACAGGGGCTCCCTGGCAAGTGGCCCTGTCGCGTCCCCGAAGCCAGCATGGGATGACCTGCATGCCAGAGAGCAGCCACCTGTGGCACTGGCCCAGCGCAGGCTCCTTGGGGAGCAGCATCACAGCCCCCGGCACCTGCAGTGTGTGTGTGTGCACATCCGTGGTGTGCGCGCATGCACTTGGTGTGTATGTCCCTGCGTATGTGGTGTCCATGTGTGTGTCAGCATCTGGTGGATGCATGCATGAGTGTGAGCATGTGTGGTATGTGTGAGCATGTGTGGTGTGTGCATGTCTGGGAGGGGAGTGTGTGCGTATGCATGTGTGGTGTCCGTGTGCATAAGTATGTGCACGTGCGGTGTGTACGGGCATGCACGTGCAGTGTGCGTGCATATGTGTGTTTGTGCATGTCTGGTGCGTGTGGGTGCATGTGGTTTGTGCGTGTATGTGAGTATTTGTGTGTGCCTACACACGTGTGGTTTGTGTGGATGTGCGTGTGTTTCTGCCTGTGTGCATGAGAATATGGGGGGTGTACGCATGTGTGGGGTGTGCGTGTGTGCAGTCTATTGGCTTTGCTCGCTGGGGAAAAGACAATTAACTACACTACATGGAATATTAATGAAATCTGTGAAACGCCTCCAGCCTCCAGCACCACGAGCCGCGACCGCCGCGATGGCTGCAGCTCAGGACGGCTGGGCCGCGGGTGGCCCCCTCTCCCGGGGCTCCGGCTGGACCCACGCGAGCATCTCCCGGACCACGGAAGGTCTCCGGGCCCGGCTCCCGACCGGCGCCCCTGACCGTAGATCCAGGCTGGCAGGTAGCAGGCCCGACCCCGGAGGCCCCGGTTACTCAACCCTCCTCGACTTCTGCTTTCTCCGCGACATGCAAGCACGCTTGCTGCCCAGGGTGGAGACATCGCTTCTCTCTTTTTTGCAACCTGGGCTGGCCCCTTCTCCCCTCCCTGGCGCGATGTTCTCAGCCGCGCGGACTTCCTTGACTTTCCTCACTGGCCAGGAAATGGCTTTGAGCAAGAGCCAGCCCGGAAGCAGGGTGGGGAAAGCGTTCTGGATGCTGCTGACCTCGGAGAGACAAGGCAGCAAAGAGGGCTACTGGAGCCATCTGCAGAGATGGAGGAAGCCGAGTAAAGGCTTCAGCCTGGGGACATAAGACCAGGAGGTTTATTCCATCCTTGTGCAATGATCGCCTGCTGTTGCTTTGCACATCTATCTCCTGGATGTTTTTACATTTATCCTGTGTGCTTATAGGCCTTTCTCAGCAGTGCTGGGTGCTGGCTGCAGCCCAGGCTGGGGATGGGGACTGGGCTGTGCCAATGCTCCCACCGGGACTTGAACCCAGAGGTTCCTGGCAAGAGAGTCTTGCCCCTCTGCTCGGGGTAAGACAAAGCTGCCCTGGGGGCTGGAAGGGACTTTACCCCTTGGTCAAATTCGTACAGACTTGGTGGGGGTTCACCTTCCTCCCTGGATCTCTACAGTGCACTTTAACAGCCCTTGCAAAAGCAGGATGTGGCCAGCCTCCACTCCACTGCTTACCCGGGGCAGGTTCGGGAGCTCGTGGTGCCTTTGTGCAATGGGCCTTGTAGCTGCGTGCCAGGGTTGAGGGTGCGGCTTTAGGAATAGGCTAGACAAGGACGTCTCCGGGCTGGTTTGGATAGGGATGATCCTGCCCTGAGCAGGACTTGGACTGGATGTGAGCTTTGGAGGGCCCTAACCGGTCTAGGATTCGACGATGAGTGGCCTGCGGTCCAGCCCAACCATTCCCACGCCGGGCAAGCTATTTCATTGTTTTGCCCTTGAATTTGCCATGCTCTGTCCTGTGCCCTGAAGTCAATGTGTTTCCTCACATTTAAGCCAGGTCCCTCCATCCCTTTCACAGCTACATTGAAGCCACCTCTGTTTGATAGGCAAAGGGCATTAGGCTCCTCTCACCTGGGCACAGACTCTGGGCACCAAGCAGGAAAAAACCCAACCACTGCAAAACCTAGCGCCTCCCAGCACCCTCTCAGCACAGGTACTTCCTGAAGGCAATCTGTACATTTGACATGGCCCATCCTGGGGCCCATCTTGCATTTGCTGCAATGGGAGTTTGGCCCCCTGGTTGCCCACAGCCAGGATGCCTGTCTGGGCCGTGTTGCCCCTGGTGCCCCTGAACCCATGTTTTAATCCACCCCTGCCCCAGCCCCTGCCAGCAGAGAGCTCCCAGCTCCCGCTCCGCGATCGGGGAGATAAGCATCCCAGACCCTGATGGATGCAGTGGGGTGCTGACAAACTTGGGGCTGGATGATGAGCCAGAGGCTTTTCTGGAGCAGCAATGGACGTAGTGGGCCTGTGGGAAGAACAGCAGAGGGGCTCGTCCTCATGTTGCCCGGGCTCCCGCTCCTTTACTGCAGCTTTTGGAGGGGGGCAGATGGGTAGAGCGGCCGGCACTAGCAGCTGGCAGCCGTGCAAGCAGGTTGCGGCCACGCGATGAACCAGGAAACCCAAGAGGACAAATGGGTGGGGGGGGTCGTGGCACTGGGCCCAATCTCAGGAGCGCCGGTGTGATTCCTGGCTCTGCCACAGACTCTCCTGCATGACCTTGGGCAAGTCACTTAATCCTCCAACCCACCGTAAGCAGGTGGCTGCGGCCTGTCAGCGGGCTCTGGACCTCTGGGCTGGTAAGTCACTGCCGGACCTAACTGGGGAGGCCCAGGCGCCTCTCGGGCCTGGGAGCTGAGGCCGCATGTGCCTCTGACACGCTGAAATGGCCCACCATGGACGACGCGCGTGTCACAGCAGAGGGCTACAGGCAGCAGTTCTGAGCGGAGCGATTTGACCCCAGCTCTAGGCCTCGGGGAAGTGATGCAACACCCTAAGGATGTGTGCTACTGATGGTTGAAACTGGAGACTTACTCAACTGAGTGAGGACAACAAGCCTGTCCCCAGCATCCAGGAGGGATGCACAGCTCTAACTCGCTGGGTCAGACCACACGTCCGTCGTGCCCCGTGTCCTGTGCCGCTCGGGGCGGAGGGTGGAGGCTGCGAGGGAGAAAGCCTCTGCGCTCGAGAGGTTCTTGAATGACGCACCTTGACCTGCCGACATCCCGGATTTGGCAGCAAGAGAGGTGAGGAGGGAGCTGGAAAGCAAGACAGTGTTTCAAAGCGCAGTTGCGGACAGACAACACGGGGCTCTGTAGCCTGCGGTTTGATTCGCATCAAAATAGGCGCAGGATACTAGTGTGCACCAACAGCAAGAAGCCAGCGGTCTGGAGCACGGGGATGCTTCGGGGTCCTTAGTGCAGCCCCGCATGCATCTGGCTGCAGGGCAAGTGCACGCCACTGTCCCACACCTGTTTTGATGCGAGTGGCCAGTTTCAGGGTGTCAGAGGCACATGCGGCCTCAGCTCCCAGGCCCGAAAGGCGCCTGGGCCTCCCCAGTTAGGTCCGGCAGCGACTTACCAGCCCAGAGGTCCAGAGCCCGCTGACACGCCGCAGCCACCTGCTTACGGTGGGTTGGAGGATTAAGTGACTTGCCCAAGGCCATGCAGGAGAGTCTGTGGCAGAGCCAGGAATCGCACCGGCGCTCCCGAGATCGGGCGCAGTGCCACGACCCCCCCACCCATTTGTCCTCTTGGGTTTCCTGGTTCATCGCGTGGCCGCAACCTGCTTGCACGGCTGCCAGCTGCTAGTGCCGGCCGCTCTACCCATCTGCCCCCCTCCAAAAGCTGCAGTAAAGGAGCGGGAGCCCGGGCAACATGAGGACGAGCCCCTCTGCTGTTCTTCCCACAGGCCCACTACGTCCATCACCCCGGGACCTTGGACTGATGCGGGTGTGGACCGGCAGCACGTGCAGCTCTCTGGCAGTGGGATCAAAGTGGACGGCCCTGGCTCTCACCCAGGAGGTGGCTCACACAGCCTGTCTTGCAGGTCTGTGCCCAGCCCTGCATTACAGCAGGGACCTGGCTCTTGCCGCCTGATAGCTGCAGGCTCTCACGCACCGTGAGCAGACACTAGCAGGGACCCTGGGCAACTGCTGTCGCCCTTCACCCGCTGGCCAGGACCCACGGAGGAGGAGTGTGACCCTCCTCCCGTGCCATGGGGAAAGGGCCATGTTCATACTAGCAGGGAGCCAGGCGGGAGGCAAGCAGTGGTCAGCCACTTTGAGAGACCAAGACAGATGGATTCAGGGCCAGATAACAGCCCCTGCCCCCAAGACACACTTCCCTTGGCCCTCTCTGCTGCTGGCAGCCGACTTCCCTCGGACTGCGCGGACGGGCTCTGCCCCCAGCCCCGGGGAAGTCAGGGCCGAGTCCCAGCCTCCGGTCCCACTCCTTGCCATTTGCTTCCACCTGCTGGCTCCTGCCTCTACAGCAGCACGAGGTCCTCTCAGACATTGCCCATTTCTGGTTCTCTTCCCCGCGTTGTGGAGCTTGCTTTCCCCTCGCGCAGGGCTCTTCTCCGCACACGGAGCTGAGAAGTGCATGGGATGAGGTCGGATCACCTTGGCAATAGCATCATTGCCCCCACCAGACGGGGAGATGCATGTGGGCACGCCGAATTTCAGAGCAAGACGTAAGGGGAGAAAAGCCACCTTCACCTGCCACGGGAGCACCTCGTCTGGAGGATTCACTGCTTCATAGTTGTCGGGTCAGAAGGGACCTTGTAGATCATCAGGTCTGACCCCCTGCCCTGGACAGGAGAGAAAAGTGGGCTCAAATGACCCCGGGCAGGTGTGTGTCTAGCCTTGTCTTAAAGCCCCCCAGGGTAGGAGCCCGCACCACTTCCCTTGGAAGTTGGTCCCAGACCCTAGCCGCCCTGACCGTGAAGTCGCGCCTCCTGATGTCTAGTCTGAATCTCCCCGCTGCCAGCTTGTGACCGTTGTTCCTTGTTACTCTGGGAGGCGCTCGGGGGAACAAGGTCTCTCCCAAACCCTTCTGGTCCCCCCAGTGAGTTTATAGACGGTCACCAGGCCCCCCTCAGCCTCCTCTTGTGGAGGCTGAACAGGTTCAGGTCCCGTCGCCTCTCCTCGTAGGGCCTGCCCTGTTGTCCCCTGACCATGCAAGTGGCCTCTTCTGGACCCTCTCCATGCTGTCCACATCCCTCCTGCAGTGCGGCGCCCAGACCTGGACGCAGTCCTCCAGCTGCGGCCTGACCAGTGCCGCACAGAGGGGGAGGATCACCTCCCTGGCCCTGCTCGAGATGCATCTGATGCATGACAAGGTGCGGTCGGCCTTCCTGACCGCGTCCCCACACTGCCGGCCCATGTTCATCCTGGCATCAATGATGACTCCCAGATCCTTTTCTGCCTCTGCCCTGGTGAGCAGGGAGTTCTCCAGCCCGTAGGTATGGTGCCAGTTCTTCCTCCCCAGGTGCAGCACCTTGCACTTGTCAGTGTTGAATCCCATCCTGTTCTCATCCGCCCACCCTTGTAACCTGTCCAGGTCCAGCTGTATCCTGTCCCTCCCTTCTAGTGTGCCCACATCCCCCCACAGATCAGCAAATTTGAACAGGTGCTTTTTACCCCCTCGTCCAAGTCGCCGATGAAGATGTTGAACAGTGCGGGCCCGAGGGCCGAGCCCTGGGGGACCCCACTGCCCACGTCCCTCTGGGTCGAACATGACCCGTCCCCCACCGCTCTCTGGGCGCGGCCCTCCAGCCAGTCTGCGGTCCATCTGACTGTGTAGGCATCAATGCCACAGTCACCTAGTTTTTTAAGGAGGATGGGGTGGGAGACGGTGTCAAAGGCCTTCCTAAAGTCCAGAAAGACTACATCCAAGGCAACACCTGTGTCCAGTGATTTTGTGACGTGATCGTAGAAGGCCACCAGGTTGGTCCGACATGACCTGCCTCTAATGAAACCGTGCTGGTTGCCCTTGAGCATCATCCCTGCTGCTGGCCCATCGCGGATGTGCTCCTTGAGGATCTTCTTAAAGAGTTTCCCCAGGATTGAAGTAAGACTGATGGGCCTATAGTTGCCCGGGTCCTCCCTCCTCCCTTTTTTAAAGATGGGGACCACATTGGCTGTCTTCCAGAGCACTACTAGTGCTTGTAAAGCTGTGCCAGAGGCCCCGCAATGACCCCTACCAATTCCCTCAACAACCTGGGCTGGAGAGCATCTGGACCTGCTGATGTGAATATGTCCAGTCATAAATTCTTAAACATTTGGGCTGGAAGGGACCTCGGGAAATCATCGAGTCCAGCCCCCCGCCCCAGGGGCAGGAAGTCAGCTGGGGTCACAGGATCACAGCACGATAAGCATCCAAATGTCTCTTAAAGGAGCCCAGAGTAGGTGCTTGCACCACCTCTTGGGGAGTCTGTTCCAGGTCTTGGGGGCTCAGAGGGTAAAGAAGTTTTTCCTTATGTCCAGCCTGAAACAGTCTTGCAGGAGCTTGTGACCGTTCGACCTCGTCATCCCTTGGGGCGCTCTGGTGAACAGGCGTTCCCCCAGATCCTGGTGCACCCTGTGATACACCAGGTCCCCCCAAGCCTGCGCTTTTCCAGGCTAAAGAGTCCCATGGCTCTCAGCCTGTCATCGTAAGATCTGTTTTCCTGACCTCTGATCATGCGCGTGGCTCTCTTCTGGACTCTCTCAAGCTTCTCCACATCCTGTTTGAATTGTGGAGCCCAAAACTGGACGCAGTACTCCAGCTGCGGCCTCACCAAGGCCGAGTACAAGGGGAGAATGACGTCCCGGGATTTGCTTGAGAAGCATCTGTGGATGCAAGCCAGCATTTTGCTCACCAGCTGCAACATCCAATTGGTGGCTCATATTCATCTTGTGGTTCATCATGACCCCCAAACCCCTTTCAGCTGTGGTGCTAGGCAGCGTAGCACTGCCGAGCCTATAAGGATGCTGCGGGTTTTTCTTCCCAAGGTGGAGAGCCTTGCATTTGTCAGTGTTGAACACCATCAGGTTCTTGTCCGCCCATTTGCTGAGCCTGTCCAGGTCAGCCTGGATCACCCGCCTGTCCTCAGGTGTGGGTGCTTTACCCCAAAGTTTGGTGTCGTCATCGCACTTGGCCAGTCCGCTCCTGACTCCAATGTCCACATCATTAATGAAGACACTGAGGAGAACAGGCCCAAGGACGGAGACCTGGAGGACCCCACTGGCCACGGCGCACCACAATGATTTACTTCTGTTGACCACCACCCTCTGGGTCTGACCTCGTAGCGAATTCCCCAGCCAGCGGACTGTGATGTAGCCACGGCCGCAGTTGGCCAGTTTTTCTATAAGACTATCATGGGATACCAGATTGAAGGCTTTTTAAAGTCAAGATATATGACATCGATCTCTTCCCCCGTGTCCAGGTGATAGGTCACCTGGTCGTAGAAGGAAATGAGATTGGTCAAGCAAGACCTACCGTGTCAAACCCGTGCTGGCTATTTGCCATCAATCAATCTATCAAGAATGGTCTCTTTGATTTCCAAGGCCTTCCCCGGGATAGAGGTCAGGCTGATGGGCCTACAGTTTGCCAGATCCACTTTCCTCCCTTTCTTGAAGATGGGCACCACATTGGCCTTCTCCCAGTCTTCGGGCACTTCACCAGAGCGCCAGGAGCTCTCGAAGACCCGTGCCAGGGGCTGGGCTACAATGCTCACCAGCTCCTTGAGTGCCCTGGGGTGTAAACCTTCAGGGCCGGCTGACCTGAAGGTATCCAGCTTCTCAAGATTTTCCTTCACGAGGTCAATTGTTGGGAGGTAGCAAATGTCCGGGTAGTTGAAGTCTCCCATGACAGCCATGCACCGAAAGTCACTTCCCTGGCGAACTCCTGGTCGAGCTCTTGATCCTGGTTAGGAGGGCGGTAGCAGACGCCTACCAGCTCGTTTACCACCCCCTCCTCGCTCTTTCCCTGGGTCCCCACTTGCACAGCTCCAACCCTGGGCGGGGAATCAGCTTCTCCTGGGACGATTCAGGCTCGCCCCCCGCGCGAGTCGTGCCTGCAGGTCCGCTCGCCCCGTCTCAGAAAGGCTGAACGAGGACGCTCGGGGTGGGGGGCGGCAGGCTGCGAGCCCCTGGGACTCTTCCTCCTGGAGCAGAGACCACGGTGGGGGGCTTTGCAGGGCGGTAGAGACACCCAAGCCGGCTTTGAGCGAGCGAGCGAGCGAGCTGAGGTCCCAGCCGGAGCCTGGCCGGGCTTCATTCACCCTGTGGGAAGTCAGGGGAAGGCGCTCTTGGTCTTCTCCCCTCGCTTACCCCTCTCCAAACTCTCGCTGCCCCCCAGCAAGGTGTGGGGAGCACGAGCCAGAACAGGCCAGGTATTTGGGTGCCATAGCACAAAATCCCAGGTAGTGGGAAAAGGCATATGCCTCGCAGAGGCTGCCCCAGCAAAGAGACGGTCCAAAGGGCTGCAGGTGGGAACAACCTGCAGGGCTGGGGCAGGGAAGTCACCGCGCAAACGCCTGACCGTCTGCCGGGTGACAACCAGAGGTGACCTCAGGCCAGTATACAGGGCGCATCCTGCTCATTTTGGGGGAAAAGGAAGTAAACAAGGCTCAGAGCTGGATAAAACGTAGTGGCGTGGAGAGGAGCTGCCCCGGAGGGGGACCCGGCTGGGCGCATCCTGCAGGAGCGACTGGACAAGGAGAAAGCAGCTGCCGAGGAGGTGGGTTAGGCGGCCTGCGGGGTCCGTGCCTCCCCCGTGGGGTCCCCAGAGAGCGGGCGGGTGGTGGGGACCAGGGTGCAGCAAGGGTCGCAGCCTGCACTGGGGTCCAGCAGGAGAGTGCATGTGGCCGCATCCCTGCTGCAGGACGGTCCCCCTTGCCTTCCCCTGAACTCAGCTCCCGGGGCAGGTGCTTCTCCCCCGGCCTGGTCCTCGCTGTGCCCGCGGTCTCCGAGCCTCTGAGCTCTGCACCGAGACACAGACTGGCTTGAGGCATCTCATCCCTGCCCCAGCCCTGCAGGGCCTATGCAACCTGCACCGAAAAGATGTCCCTGCAGCCAGAGCCCACCCATCCTCAGGGACAGATACGCAGGGATGAGGTTGAGGGAGGGCAGAGGCTGCTGGGCATCCACAGAGTCCTGTGCCCCCCTCGGTGGGGCTCTGACACAGCCCAGACCTTGTCTGTGCGGCTTTCACCTTCCCATCAGATGAGCCTGGTGACACCCTCAGAGATTTCAGGGCCGGGGTCTGCAGGGATGACGGCTCCGATGCAGCTCAGCTGGGCCCGGCACAGACCCTGATGCCATACGGGTGCCCCCACGATCGAGGGCCTTGCCCCTCTGCCCAGGGACTGACCTATGCTGCCTTTGGGGTCAGGAAGGGATTTCCTCCCCAGTCAGATTGGTATGGACTGTGGGGGATTTTGCCTTCCCCTGTAACCTCTCTTCCTGGGATCGCTCCAGCACATTGTAACCACCCTTGCAGCCGGGATCCCCCTGCTTTCCCCTTGGTGGGTTCGGGGGCTCTTGGTGCCTTCCAGCAATGGGCTTGTCGTTGTATCACAGGGTTGATTTGTAGTGTTATCAAGAGGTGAGACAAGGACTCGTGTGGGATGGTTTGGATGGGAATGATCCTGACTCGAGCAGCAGGTCGGGCCGCAGGTCCCTTCTAGCCCACCTCACCTATGCCCCTCCGACTGTTGCAGGCATGTTGGGTGAAGCCCCTCCACTGTGGGAGACGCGGCTGCCTCTCACTTTTCAGGGGCGCCCCAAGCCAGAAGGATGTCCTGCAGGAGACGGCGGAGCCGCAGTCACGCTAGGTCTCCCGCTGCACGAGCTTCTGCAGAAGAAGGCGCTTGAGCTGGAGCCAGACAGGTCCCCACGCTTTCCTCCCCAGAGCAAAGGCTGCAGCACATGAGGCCAGACTCCCCCTTCTCCCCTGTCTTACACCAGGGCCTCCCGAGCGCGGCACCTGCCTGACACCACGGTGGGGGAGAGGGGATGAGGTCTGAGATGCACCAGCTCACTGCTGGCTGCAAGGAAGAGGAGCCCCTTCCCTCAGCGCTGCCCTGAGCATGGCTGAGCACGGCCAGGACAGGCTCAGGCCGATCGGGGAAGGCTGGTTCCCTCCGCACCAGCTCCGGAGCTGCCGGGTTCGTTGCAGTTGCAGTGGGCTCCACCTCTGCTGAACCAGGCTCGAGTCCCGTCGTGGCACAGGGGCGCTGCCCCTGGGCAATGCCAGCACTTGGCCGCACTGTGCATCCGCTCTCTGCCTGTCAGGGAAGGACATAAACTGCTCCGTGCATCATAGCTCTGGCTTCCCACGTATTTTTTGCCTCCGCCGCATGCAGGGCTCCACTGCAGGGCAGGGGGAAGGGAAGCCTGTACACTGCTCCTCACCCACAGGTCTGCCCACGGGCGGTGGAGGGGTCTTGGCATGGCCCAGCCCGGCTCTCTTGAGGCTCTCAAACAGCCGTGACCTGGCTGTCAGAGCCTGGAGAGGACACAAGCCGATCATCCTCTGGGCTGGCCCTAAATAGCTCCAGTATGTGCAGATCAGGGCACAACCTGGGCAAATGCCAGGGCTTTTCCCAGCTCCCTGGTCAGGTATTTGGGCAGAGCTCACTAGAAGCAGCTACAACACCTGGCATCACAAGCCCAGGGCAAGTTTGCCATCCCCATCCCTGCCCTCCAAGAGCAGACTTGTGCTGCCAGGCTCCTGCCTGCCCAGGCTTGGGCGTGATGGAGCAGGGAGAGCAGGGGAGAGACAAGGGATGAATTTGGGGGCTGGTTCCCTGGCATGAGGGGCAGGGGGAGACCCCACACTGCTCTTCGCCCAGCAACTGCAATGTTCCCACTTGGAGGGGCAGGGGTTTTCAGGAGCAGCTCAGAGCTCCCTGTCTGCGAGGATGAAGCCGTGTCCCCAGGTCCAGGCCCCCGTACCCTGGGTCCAGCGCTGGGATCTCCGGGGTGGTTCTGACTCTAGCAGCATTTGCAGTTGTGGAGACCACCCAAAAATGCCTCCCCTTGGACACTGCGGTGCGCTTATGGGTCCTGTCGCTGCAAATTAGCATCACGGGGTGGGCAAGCCTGGCACAGCTCTGGCACTTGCTCTGTAAACTCAGGCTGAAGATGCCCATGCCCCAATGCTGGGAGATGCAGCAGCCATCCCATTTGGCTAGAGCTCCTTGCCCCTTGGCATGACAGGCTGGGAGACCACCGCTGACCACTGACCAGGCCCCGGTCACACTGGGGCTCCCTGGAGTAGAAGATCCTCAGACCCTCGTGGTGCAAAACGAGTCCTCAGCTGAGCTCGTGGCAGCGACTGGTGGTCTGTGATTTATGGGTGGTCTCGAGGCTGATGAGCCAGCGTGAGAGAGGATTAGGTACAAATCATGGCCTAGCTCCGCACGCCTTCCCCAAACACCACACACCACAAGCGCTCTGGCTCGGCCGAGGCGAGTGGTCATCTTGAAACCGAAGCTGTGGTCCCAGGTTTCTGCGCCGTGATGCAATGGGCTTGGGAAATCTCTGGAGGGTCTGTCAAGGGGTTGCACATGAGCTCGTGCCTTTGCAATTTCCTTGGGGGACGGAGCAGTTGCTCAACTGCCCACAGAAGTTCCCCTTTTCAGACCCTTAATGGTTGGAAACCTCCTGACATCTAGATTAAATTTATTCATGGCCAAATTATAGCCCTGTGTTCTTGCACTGAGCCACTCCTTTAGCCTGCATAGCTCCCCTGCACCGGTAGGGCTTCAGGTATATTTATGCACAACGTTCATATTTTTTCTTGGCCTCCCAGACAAGCCAAGCCACTCTTGCAACAGGCTTTCCATCTGGCTGGCCATCCTTCCAGGCCCGCTTGCTCAGGTCTCCAGCCCCAGCCAGGCCAGCTGCACGGTGTGCCCCACCAGCCTGGCTTCTGGTGTGACAGGGAAAGCACAGAGGAAGACCCTGAGGTTGGCCAGACACTCCTTAGCAAGGAACCGCGCTCTCACGGACTTCGCCGTCCTGTGAAAATGCATTTACCCCTGAGCATTTGGGGTATTTTGTGCCTTCATTCCTGCCCCCGACTTTCTGACCTCCCCGGTTTTGCTCCTTGTTCTGCTTTTCATTTGCTTTCTGTGGACCAATTATCATTTTCCCACCGCACCCAGACAGCACCTCCACCCCAGCCTCTTGGCAGAAGAGATCCCAACAAGGTTTTCTGCCCACCGTGAGCCCCCCTTGCACTGCTAGGAGGACTTTGTGAACTGAGAAGTAGGTCCTGGGACCTCCGGTTTCCTTTGAAATAAGAGGCTTACTGGTAGGAGTCGTTGAGGCTCTTGAGGCTGGGGGCATGACCTGAGACTTGGGCAGCCAGGCGTCTGAGCGCAGAGTCGGCAGCGGGGTCTGGAGATGATGGTCAAGCAAAGTCCAGATGCGGAAGACATGGCCGGGAACAGGCCAGAGTCAGGAGCCACCGATCTCACCAAGGTCAGGAGCACAGAGTTGCCATCAGGAGCCAGCCAAGGGGCAGAAACCAGTCCTGGAAACCGTCAGCATCAGAACAAGGACCAGGTCAAGGCACGATGCTGACTCAGGACTATCTACAAGCTCACTAGGAGACTCGCTGTGTGTACAGCTCAGCCCAGCTGCAGGGCTGAGGCCTCATCCCAGCACAAGGATGTCCTCATAGTTGGGACCGGATACAGCAGTTCCTATGTGCAGGCTGGGTTTTGAAGGACGTCCATGATGGATGTCTCAAAATGATGCCCTGGGAGGAGGACAAGACAGCTGAACGCCTGCCGGTTCTGCTTTCCGGTGTCCGCCCCAACTCTAACACTGGGCTTCATCTGCACAGCACAAGGCCATACCCTGCCAAGACCAGCACTGCCCAAACCTGGAAGCTGGGCAAGTGTGGCCCAACTGCTGGGCACGTGAGCCCAAGTGCACTGCCACACTCAAGTGGCCATACTGCTTCCAGGGTGCTGGCTTACTTGCTGAAGTGCAAAGGAGAAGGAAGCCCGCCATAGCTAGCAAGGTTGCACTGGTCCCTGGAAAACAGAGACCTGATGGGGTCCAAACAGATTTGTCCATGATGAAGTTCTACAGCAAACAGGAGCAGGGATGTAAATGCATGACCTCCGTGACACCATCAAGTGTTTCTTTCACCAACTTCGCCCAGGTGGTAGCTGAATCCAGACAATTTCAGGTGCTCTTTGTGAATTCATAGATTTCATAGACATTTGGCCTGGAAGGGACCCTGGAGGATCATTGAGTCCAGCCCCTTGCCCCAGGCAGCCCCTTGAATGACAAGGTTCTTTGGGTGAATCGGATATCTTTTATTAGACCAACTTAAATAGCTGGAGAAAAATTTTTAAGCAAGCTTTCGGGTTCAAAAACCCTTCGTCAGGCTGAGGAAGTCCCTGCAGTCGGTGTGTGCTCTTGCTGGAGGGAATGAAAAGAAAAGCAGCCAGAGGCTGGGCTGGTCTGGATGCAAGACAGGCGGTCCGTGAAGAGGTAGACTGAGGAGTCAATGGGTGAGACAGGCTGGGTGGGTGAGGGGGATGAATAGTGGAGAAGTACCTGTCAGCTGTCAGGCAGGTTATAATGTGTCATAAATCCAATGTCAATATTTAGTCCATGATTTTTAGGGTCCAGGAGGTTGATGAAGTGCAGTTCACAGGCTCGGTTTGGAAGGACAGACGGACGCTGAAACCCATGCCGTCTATCCGTTGCACATGTGCCTCTTGCAGCAGGTGGTGGTGAACCTAAGGCTGTTCGGGCCCCCCGCCTGGGTGATGCCACATTCTAGGCTCCCAGCGACCGTGCAGCTCCGAATCCTAATAGGTGGACCGCCTCCTGATGAGAGAGAGAAAGAAATGAGCGGCTAGCTCTGAGACAGGACTCGTCCTCCCTGCCACAAGAGCCTGATGCGCTGCCCAAGCCCCAGAGATGCGAGCGCTGCCACAGCCACGGCATTTCCATCACAGGGTTGAACTCAGACGTGCCGCTCGCCACCGAGGTGGCGGCCCAAAGCAAGCCTCGCCTGCCCACATCCACCACCCACTCCCGTGCTGGGGAAAGGAAGAGGCAAGGGCATTTCTTACTGCGTATCACTCTGATGACTTGGCAATACTGTCCAGGGCCTGCCATGCAGAAACCGCCGCCGTCGATGCATTCACTGTGAAGGGATGCTTGTAGGCACATCTGACACACAATAGCTTCCCCTGCAAAGAACGGAGGTGGCCAACAGGTCCTTGACACGAGGGACATAAACCCACAGGGGAGGGAGAGAAAACGAGCCAGAAGTGGGGAGAAAAGGCAGACAAAGCTAGAAGGGAGACAGAGGGAGGGATGAAGAGGAAGAAAAATATTTCCCAGCAGCTTGGCTGCTGCACTTGCATGGGGAGAGGCTGAGAAGTCATTTCTCCTTCGGTGCCCAGGCACCAGTGCTTTATATGAATGCCGACACAGACTCCAGGCCAGACTTGCACCCAGTGTCAGCCACCACAGGAAGGGAGCTAAGTAGGGCTCCGAACAACTGGAAAAGGGCCAGCGTTAACAAATTGATCTCCTCCCTTGACCACGTAACTGCTTGGGCTGTGCAGTGAATGCAGTAGACGTAGCACACCGCTGACCTGCTTGTGCGCAAATTGGTGAAATGAGGGCTGGATCGAAACCACTACAAGAGGGGCAGATAATTAACTCAATAAGCATTAGCTACAGATCATTATTAATGATCCAACGTCAGAAGGCTTTGAGTGTGGTACCACAGGGGTCTGTCCTGGCCCCAGCGCTGTTTAATATGTAAAGTGATGATTTGGGTGCTAGACTTCCTGAGCAAACCTGCAGCTGGCATGAAACTGGGAAGGACTGGGAATGCACTGGAGGGCAGGGGCGGGATTGAAAAGGATCTGGATACACTGGGCTAGTCCTGGGATGGTGAGCAACAGCAGTACAATTTGTGAGGGTCCCCGGGCACATTCATTGACCTTTGCACCGAGCTGGACCTCCTGCTCCAGTGCCAGGACATCAGGCTTCAGCGCCACATGTCAATGGAGAGACATGTGCCCACAGTGGTCTGGAAGCTGGCGAACCCTGACAACCTCCAGTGTATGGCCAACCAGCTTGGCATGGGGTGGACAACAGAGGGACAAGTGTCCCCCTGCCAAAGCCTAGTTGCAGTGGCCACTTCCATGCATGGTATGAGGCGGGGGAGAGGTGCGTGCACAGCTACCACAGCTCCCCAGCTCCTCCCGCAGCCCACAGCCCATGCCTCAGTTTCCCCTGTGGCAAGCAGCCCAACAGCGCAGGTCAGTGCAGGCAGTTCTGCAGAAAGGCCTTGACAAATCAGAAAAATGGTCATTAATTAAACGAACCTCAAAAAGGACAACTACAAAGTCCTGCATTTGGAAAACAAGGCCCGGCCGGGCAGCAAAACTGCAGAAATGGAACTGGGGATGACAGGGCACCGCGAGCTAAATAGAAGTTGGCATGTTCTTCTGGGGGCAAAAAGGCCGGACAAGAAATGGAGATGTATTGCAGGAGCATCGTTTGCAAGTCACAACAAGATACCTCTCTTTAGGAGAGGTTGTGGCCTCCTCAGGAGAACTGCGTCCACTTTGGGGCATGACATGTCAAGAAAAATGAGGACAAATTGGAAAGAGAGAAGAACAAGAAAAATTACTAGAGATCTAGAAAGCATGACATGCAACAAAAAGAACTGGGATTATTTAGTCTGGGGAAGGGAAGCCTGAAGAGGGGCCGGGGGGGAACCGAGTTAGCAGCCTTCGAATACCTGGAGGTAAACTATGCTCTGAGCCCGCGGAAGGCAGGACAAGAAGTGACTGTGGTGGGCCAGTAGGGGGCGCTTCTGCGTTGAGCCGCCCACCTCCCTGCGCCCGACCACCTGCCAGGCTCCGAATGCCTCCCCAGGGGTGCCTTATGCTCAGCCGACCCCTCTCCCGGAGCACACTCACTAGTCTGGGGGTAACATCGCCGCCACCACCCCGAGAAGGGACTGTCTCGGCCCTGTGTCCTCAGGGAAACACAGGCCTAATAGTCTGACGGGTACTCGACCCAGTACAGGCACTTGGGGCACTTCCCCAAGTCAGGGGGCAAAAAGTAAAGTCTCCCTTAGTCCGCAGACCTAAGGGGTCTCTTAGGCATAATTTAGACCCACCCCTCAATAAGTCTCCCACACCAGTCACAAAGGAGAACTTTATTGATTACAAGGGGTAGGGGAAACTAGGGTACAGGGTTGAGCAATATCTTAGGAATCCTAAAGAGCAAACAGTGTGGCTGAAGTAGCCTTCTGATCACGCATGTGAGTTACTGCCAGCTAGAGATCTAATCCGATTGAGTAGCTTCCTCACAAGCATCTTCCAGAGGCAGGTTGAGTTTCCCCTCTGGAGTCTGGGGGTGAGAGAGAGCTAGGTCCCGATGGCAAGGCTCCTCTGTCTCCCCGGCTTTGCTGCTGCTTCACATCATGGCTGAAGAGAGAGAGCCTCCTCCCCCCCCAACCTATACAACCCCCGTGACCTCATTCACCTGGGCCAGTGGCGGTCAGCCCCAGTTGGCTGTCAGCCAACCAATTTGAAATACATCACCTGTTACCGGGCAGATCCCAGCTCCCCAGGCAGATGCCCCTCACCCGGGTGGCTGATGCCAGTCCCGTGGGCAGAGGGAGCAGGTTCCCCCTCCCTCAGGACTGCAGCCAGCTCCGGTTACCTAAAGAGACAGGCCGAGGTGTGAATCCTCTGTGCTGGCCCATCTAATCACATTGTCACAAGGCAGAGATTTTGGGGAGAAACCAAGGCGGCTTTCTGCCACAGATGCTAGCTTGCAGTTACAGGGTGTGCTCAATAAATCCCTCTCAAACACACCCAGCCAGACAGGGCAAGGCATTAGAGCAGAGGGCTGGGAGACACGGTGAGGCCTCAGAGCTCCGCAGAAAACCTGTCCTGGTGGAAAGACAGCCGGGGGTGGAGTGAAAAGGGACTGGGGAAGCACATCATACCAACTGCAGCTCCCCAGAGCATTGCTTTTAATTAAAGGGCGTGCCATGTCTTCACACAAGCCATTGCCTTTCTTGGTATGTAGTCCACACAGTCCTCAGGTCTCTTGCTTTCTGATGGGGTAGGAGCATGGCTCTGCCCCCACCACATCAGAGAGCCTAGGTCCATGGATGGCCTTAGCACAGGGATGGTAAAGACAATGGAAAGCTCCTTGATCCCTCTCTATCCACTAGGCCCCCATGGATGACTAGGCACAAGTCTTGCCCCGGGTGCAGTGCTTCAGTATTTCCCCCAAAATCAGTTAAGACTCCTGTGCTGATCGCCATGCCTTCTTCATCACGTCCAAAGGGTCCCAACCAACTTCGTCACAGAGGCTGGTATGTAATATTTTCCATGCACTCCATGCATTTAGGCAGGTAAGAGTCTTCAAGTTGATGTGGTATCTTTCATTAGACCAACTAAATTATTCTTTGCTAGCTTTCAGGCACAAACACCCTTCTTCAGGCAAGGGTGTTTGTGCCCGAAAGCTTGCAAAGAATCCAGCTCTTTAGCTGGTCTAAGAAAAGATACCACATTTCCCCAAAGAACCTTGTCTGCCTACATCCTTAGACCGACACGGCTACAAGCAATACCTCCATAACTCGACGCCTTTTAACATGCCTATTGCAGCAAAGCTCTGCTTCATGTTGTTTGGCCAAACTGAGGCTGTGCTCCCAGGCCTCTTTTTTGTCATAGTCGAAGCAAAGGCAGATGCACAGCTTACAGGCCGGGACCTAGCTTGTAGGCTTCCTGTATAATACTCAGTCTAAAACTTCCAAGTATAAAACCTGAAACCTGCTAGATTAGACAGAGGTGTCTGGGGCTGTGATTTATTGCCAAGGCTTTTCTTCAGGAAAAAACGTGTGCAGATTTATCTGTCTGTAAATAAAAGGTTGCATTTCTTACACTTGCACCCTCACTCATTGGTCTAGCCCATCAAAGCACACACATGCCCAATATGCATGAATGACTAGAGAAGGTTCTAAATGGCAAAGTTTTGTATTCAGTCTGGATCCCAAATTCTCTCTAATTCAGGAAATCTGGCTTTGGTTTGGTTTATTACACCGTTATGGGCCAAACTACAAAAAAAACCTCTGGGTCTGAATTCCTCCAAATATTGTAGCTGTTTGGATCAGAGGCTGCAGTCCAGAAGCATCTCTACGTATTGCCATCAAAGACCAAATCTAGTATAAAAATCCTGTTGAGTACTTATGGATAAGTTCAGTCTGATCCTAATAAAAAGCCAAAAGATTTGTTCCCAAACCAGTGCCGAAATGGACCAATAAAAATGGACCACCACACAAACAATTAAAAAAAAAAAGCCATTCAAAAAGCAATTTAACAGCTACTCTATGCAAATCTCTTCTAAATATAGTCAGCAGATGTATGCAATGTGTGGGAAGAGTTATAAAGCATCCTGTTCTCGTCCTTAGAGAAAATGGGCTATCAAGAAAGCACAGTGTGGGCCCAGCAGAGACTGGAGTCTCCCAAGGGGGGTTGTCTTTTCACCTCTGTGTCGTTAGCCTGTACGGCAATCGCCTGGTCTCACCTTGAAGGAGCCCTGAGCTCTGGGCCCTCTCCCACAGCTTTCTTTGGGCACGAGGCACCAACCCTCTTAGTTTGTGAAGAGAGGTCCTCTGCGTTGAATCAGCAACCTGACCCAATTATTATATGCATAGATACTGCCCATCATCATGCTGTCTGCTCACCCTTGATGTGGTTTAAGATGCAAAGCCACTAATCTTTCCCAGCTTCCCACCACTAAAATCACTCGTTCTTGGGATCAGGTTGAGGATAGGCAGCCGGAGCTAGACAATTCATGTTGTACGGCAACCTAGCCCTCGAAGCTGGATTAGATGGAAAGGTTCCCACTGGTCGAGTGATTATCACTGGCATCCACCCTCATTAAATACTGGCCCATCAGAAAGCAAACGGAGGATACACCGGGTGCGGTGGTCATTTGGGTCCATGCCCAGAGCTCTGTAGTGCGAGGCAAACACTTGAATGCTGTGCAAGAATTAGACTCCGACTTAGGTCTGCTGGGGAGGGAAGTGAAACCGGCTGGAAGGGCAGGGTAACAAACAGAAGCTCGTGGGGGTTCAAGGGACTGCTGCATGCTCAGACCCTGCGTGGGTCATGCCCGCTGCCAGAAGAGATGGCTGCAGGGCTCTGGTATCAGAGGGCATCCAAAAATAGCAGAGACCAAAGAGAGATGGTCTAAAATTGGACACTGGCCTGATTGGGGGAAAAAGAAGATTTGCAGAATCATCACGATCCATGCTGCATTAGTGCAGGACAATGAAGAGGAAACAGGAGAGGAGCTCTGAGGAGGCAGAGCCCTTGGGAACTGATCCAGATGGATTATACAGGAGAATTGCCAGCCACTTCCTGGGGCAACAGGCACCTTGTAGTGGATGGTTTGGTCCTCCAGATGGGAGCCTTCCCCACGCAAAGCTGCGCAGCTCGTTACTGCTATGCAGCTCATTTACAACAGGTTCAGCCGACGGGGAAGCCTCACTGGCTCTGACTGAGAAGCAAGCTTTGTTGGGACTATGTTATGAGAAAGGCGACGTCTATTTGGCACAGAGCAAAAGCTCTGTGTAACCGCCCTGAGTCTCAGAAGGGACTGAACTCGTCCAAAGGGACTTCAAAGCATGATTTAGCTCTCCTGAGACAAAATCCTTCCCTTTGTGCTAATGAGAATCGGAGCCAGAGAAAAGAGGCCTGCTGGTGCTACCTCTTATGAAGCTTTGCTTGGCACAGTTACGGCCGTGACTTGTCTAGTTTCCTCCTAGCACACCTGGATGGTCTCTGCGCAGCGGGCACAGGACCCCTTTTCATTAACAACCTTGGGGGAGGAACTGAGATGTGTCCTTGTGACATCTGCAGATGACGCAAAGCGGAGGGATACTGCCAGCACCAGGGAGGACCAGATTATTAGGTGGGGCTTATCCAGTAGATCAAGGAAGCACTAGTACCGCTGTACAAGGACAGACCCCATTCAGAACCACCCTGTACAGTGCTGGCCACCCACCTTCAAAAAAAGATGACATAAAAACAGGAGCAGAAGTAAAGAAGGACCATTAAGACAGTTGAAGGAACAGAGGCCTGGGATTTCACAAACTGGAGTTCTTGGCCTTCAAACAGGCTGTCACCAAAAGATCCCGCATCTGTGACAGTGCTGAATCCCAGGGGTGAACCCCCAACAATCCCTTGAGTTGTATATGTTGCTAAGTAACAAGTAGTTTGGCTAGCTCTACAACTCCCCAAGCCCCAAAAGCCCTAGAAATACCTCTAGGACCCCAGAAAGTCCAGCTGCTGCAAACCCAGCTAGCCTGGACACCTTCCAACGACAAAAGGGGCCTGAGACAAAGGGCTGCCACAGTGGCTTGAGTGGAAGAATTCAGTGGGCTCCTGTACACACCACGGGTTTTAATCCTCATTAAATTAAATAGGTTTATAAAATTTAAATTTGTTTCTTTTGGAGCATCGCATCAGTGTTTTCACACACCAGGTTTTTGAAGGAATTAAGCTTTGGAGCATCACATCTCCTCATCTCTCCAGACACAACCATATCAACCCAGGACTGACCCAGGTGCGCCCAGCTCTGGAGTGTAATGGCCATGTATAACGGGAGGGCTGTGACAAAATGTTATATGTGGCTGTTGCACCCAGCTCTGAGGTGTATCTCAGCCCTCCCCATACACTGTTATATGTGGCCGTTACTCCCCAGAGCTAGGGCCACCCCACACCATGCCTCTGGCACTGGGGCACCCCTGACCATGTGGGCTGGCCCAGGAAGGATTGCCAGCTGTCATCCCAGCCCAAAAACCAGTTCCTTACTTGAGCCCATATATTTAGTATAATGTGCATGGGGGCTGTGAGTTGGCAGCCTGGCACGAACAAATAGCACTTTGGGCCAGGCAAGACCCAGAGATGTCTGGAAGAGTACCCCAGTGGCACAGAGTCATGGGGGGCAGGGGTGCTAAGAAGGATTTCCATCTCTAATCCCAGCCCAAAAGAAATTCCTCATTCCTTATTTGAGCCCATATACTTGTTACAGTGTGCAATCAGTCCACACTTTGGGCTGTGCAAGACTCTGGTCAGATATATCCAGGAGAGTCCCTGGTGGTACGCAGGCATGGTGGATGCAGGGTATTAATTTGCATATTATTTGGTAAATATGCACAGCTAATGACCCGATCAAAACTTCTTAATGAATTACACATTCTAAAGAAAGAGAATGTCATTAGCTGTGCATATTTACCCAAAAAATGTAAATTATGCCTAAGTGACCCCTGAGAGGCGGTGGAAGGATACCGCAAAGCGGGCTTCCCAAACTGCATGGGAGCACTGGACAGCACACACATTCCCATCCTAAACCGGTCCCAGGACAACCGTTCATCATAAACAGAAAGGGGTTTGCTTCGGTGATTCTGCAAGCTATCGTGGACCACCGAGGCAGATTTGCAAACATTTACATGGGATGGGCAGGAAATGCCCACGATGCATGTGTGTTTCAACACTCGTCCCTCCCTGAGACAATGGACAAGGGCCAATATGCCCCAGGACTGGAGGAGGAAATGTCATTGAGCCTGGGCAGTTTTCTTTCTTCACCTTGGTGGGGGTGTTAGTTCATTGCAGCGGGGGGCTAGGAGTAGGACCATCACCCCCCTCCCAAAATGGCTTTGGGAGCAGCTGTCCTGGACAAGGGGATCCCCAGGACCCAAGTAATCCTGATGATCCTCAGAAGAACCACTGCCCAAACCCTCCCACCCACGCTGGCTCTCTCAAAAAATCCTTCCTTTTTTGACACAATACAAATTCATAGATTTCATAGACGTTCGGGCGGAAGGGATCTCGGCCAATCATCGAGTCCAGCCCCCTGCCCCAGGGGCAGGAAGTCAGCAGGGATCATAGGATCCCAGCAAGATAAGCATCCAAATGTCTCTTGAAGGCATTCAAACTAGGTGCTTGAACTACCTCCAGCCGCAGGCTATTCCACACCTTGGGGGCTCAGACAGTAACGAAGTTCTTCCTTATGTCCAGCCTGAATCAGCCATGGTGGAGTTCGTGACCGTTCGACCTAGTCATCCCTTGGGGCGCTCTGGTGAACAGACATCCCCCCAGATCCTGGTGGTCACCCCTGATAAACTTATAGGTGGCCATCAGATCACCCCTGAGCCTGCGCTTTTCCAGGCTAAAGAGTCCCATGGCTCTCAGCCTATCATTATAAGATCTGTTTTCCTGACCTCTGATCATGCGCGTGGCTCTCCTCTGGACTCTCTCAAGCTTCTTCACATCCTTTTTGAATTGTGGAGCCCAAAGCTGGACGCAGTACTCCAGCTGCGGCCTCACCAAGGCCGAGTACAGCAGGAGGATGATGTCCCAGGATTTGCTTGAGAAGCATCTATGGATACCAGCCAGAGTTTTGGTCACTTTACTAGCCGCAGCATCGCATTGCAGGCTCATGTTCATCTTGTGGTCAATGATGACCCCCAAGTCTCTTTCTTCCACAGTGCTAGCCAACGTAGCACTGCCGAGCCTATAAGGATGCTGCAGGTTTTTCTTCCCAAGGTGGAGAACCTTGCATTTTTCGGTGTTAAACACCATCAGGTTCTCGTCCGCCCATTTGCTGAGTCTGTCCAGCTTGGATCACCCGCCTGTCTTTAGCTGTGGACACTTTGCCCCAAAGTTTGGTGTCATCGGCAAACTTGGCCAGTCCGCTTCTGACTGCAATGACTACATCGTTAATGAAGATATTAAATAGTATAGGTCCAAGGACAGAGCCCTGGGGGACCCCACTGGTCACAGCACACCACGACAATTGACTTCCATCAACCACCACCCTCTGGGTCCGACCACGGAGCCAATTTCCCAGCCAGTGGATCGTGGTGGAGCCAAGGCCACAACCGGCCAGTTTGGCCAAGAGGTGATCATGGGATACCAGATCGAAGGCTTTTTTGAAGTCAAGATATATGACATCAATCTCTTCTCCCTTGTCCAAGTGATAGGTCACCTGGTCATAGAAGGAAATGAGATTGGTCAAGCAAGACCTACAGGCAACAAACCCATGCTGGTTATCCCTTAGGATGTTGCCATTGGCCAGTCCATTAAGGATGGCCTCTTTAATAATCTTTTCTAAGATCTTCCCTGGGATAGAAGTCAGGCTGATGGGCCTGTAGTTTGCCGGATCCACTTTCCTCCCTTTCTTGAAGATAGGCACCACGGTGGCCCTCTTCCAGTCTTCAGGCACTACACCAGAGCGCCAGGAGCTTTCGAAGACCTGTGCCAGGGGCTGGGCTATGATGTTCGCCAGCTTCTTGAGTACCCTGGGGTGTAAACCATAAGGGCCAGCTGACTTGAAGGTGTCTAGCCTCTCGAGGACAGCAGAGCACCATCAGTGAGGGTAACTGGTACGTTAAGCTGCACCCTCTGCCAACTGCTCCGGAGAATATTGTTAACCTTTGCAAACTGCTCTCAGAAACTGCTATTTATTCCCAGGGATGTTAATACACTCTGATCTGGAGAAGTTGGGATGCCGTTAGCATTCAAGTGATGAAGCATAGGCCCAAGAAGATACTGGGGTTTTGCACACACACACACGTGTGTGTGAATCTTCAGCAGAAGCTGCCCAGCTTGTTGAAAATTGCCAGCAAGCTGCTCAGCTTGAACTCTTGCATCAACGGGACTGGCTAAGTGTGTGGAAGGAGGAGGGGACAGGACTTGGCCACATTGGCCTTCTTCTAGTCTTCAGGCACTACAGCAGAGCACCATGAGTTTTTAAAGACCTGTGATTTTGTCCAATATCTTCATCAGTAACCTGGAAGATGGCACAGGGTGCACCCTCAGCAAGTTTGCAGACGACAGCAAGCTGGGGGGGAGTAGTAGATATGCTGGAGAGTAGGACTAGGACTTAGAGTGATCTTGACAGATTGGAGGACTGGACCAAAATAAATCTCATGAGATTCAATAAGGACAAGTGCAGAGTCCTGCACTTAAGACAGAGCAATCCCATGCACTGGTGCAGGCTGGGGGCTGCCTGACTGGGCAGCAGCTCTGTAGGAAAGGACCTGGGGGGACAGGGGTCAAGTAGCTGAACAGGAGCCAGCAGTGTGCCCTTGCTGCCAAGAAGGCTACCAGCATCCTGGGCTGCATTGGTAGGAGTGTCGCCAGCAGATCAAGGGCAGTGATTCTTCCCTCTATTCAGCACTGGGGAGGCCACATCTGGAGTCCCATGTCCAGTTTTGGGCCCCCACTACAGAAAGACTGTGGTCACATTGGAGAGAATCCACTGGAGGGCAATGAAAATGGCTCAGAGGCACATGACTGATGAGAGGTAAAGGAACTGGGCTTATTTAGTCTGGAGAAGAGAAGGCTGAGGGGGATTGAAGAGAAGCCTGCAGGGGGGTTGCAAAGAGGATGGGGCTGGACTGTTCTCAGTGGGATAGATCAAGGAGCAATGGGCTCAAGTTACAGCAAGGGAAGTTGAGGTTGGATATTAGGAAAAACTTTTTCACTAGGAGGTTAGTAAAGCAGTGGGACAGCTTACCCAGAGAGGTGGTGGCCTCCCATCCTTGGAGGTTTTTAAGACCTGACTACACAAAGCCTTGGCTGGGATGATGTAGTTGGGGCTGGCCCTGCTTGGCACAGGGGGTTGGACTAGATGTGACCTCCTGAGGTCCCTTCAACCCTCATTTTCTAGGATTCTAAGAACTAAGGGTCATGCGATGAAATTAGTAGGTAATTACCTTAAAACTACAAGGAAGTTCGTTTTCGCCCAGCGTGTCACTCAAGTGTGGGACTTGTTGGCAGCAGATGTGTTGGAAATGGACAATTTAGCCATATTCAAAAGGGACTGGACATGTTTTTGGAGGAAAGGGGTATTGGTCACTATTGAGCATGGGAGTGAGGGGCACGGGCTCTGAATCAAAACTTCCTAGACCTTAAATGCTGGAGGCTGCAAGGGAGAGAGGAACAGTGGAAAACAACCCTGGTCAGACCCAGGTCACTCTCCCTTCCAGGAGACTGCAAGATGGACCTATAGTCCCAGTAAATGGCAGTTCTTATGCTTTTATGTACCGTTTCTTTAGTGAGTGCCTGCAAATTCACCCACAGATGGTCTTTGTTGGCTACAAATACTGGAGGTACAGTAGGGTTTATGTGGAAAAGTGGCTGTCACGTAGACAGCTTTGTATTCCAACAATGGGGCTAACTGGCTTTACAAATCATCCACCTCATTTAGGAGCTCATCCCTTTCCTGTTCATTATATCTTCACAGTTTCTAGCTCTAACCAAAAAGGTTGCCGTTGCAGTAATAGCCTGTATTTTAAACACCTCTTTTATTCCTGTAAAGCAGCTTTCTCCTTCTTGGGCTTTAAGCTAGGTTCACCGGAGGGTAGAGACAAAAGCCCAGAGCCAGGAGACCTGGATAAAAAAAAATGAATAAGGGAAGGCAGTAGCAAAAGCCTTAACAATGTTCTCAGGGAGAAAATAGGACAGTTGGATACCTGCAATGTTTATATACTGATGTGAGACGAATATGGAATAGATGGGAAGAACTGGAGCTCCTAGTACAATTGTGGAGTTATGATGTAATCAGGATTATGGAGTTGTGGTGGGATAATTCATGTGACCAGATTGCTGCCATGGATGGATATAGCTTATTTAGGAAGGACAAGCAGGGGCAAAGGAGGATAAGTGGCCCCATAAAGAAGATGTCCGTGTGTTCAGAGGTGCAGTGCAAAGTGGAAGGTAGGCCTACTGGAAGCCTCTGAAGAAAGGTCAGAGGGGAGAACAGCAAGGGAAGGTCATGGTGGGCATCTACTCTGGGCCACCAAACTAGGAGGAGAAGGTGGACAAGGTCTTCTGTAAACAAGTAATAAAAGCTTTCAACTCCCAGGCCTTGGTTCTCATGGGGCACTTTAATTATTGTGTCATCTGCTGGGAGGGAAACACAGAGGTCCACAAACAGTCCAGCAAATTTTTAGACTGAGTTGGCAATAACTTTTTGATTCAAATGGTAGACAAGCCAACTAGGGGAGAAGCTCTTTTTGACTTACTGCTCACAAACAGAGAGGAGTTGACTGAGAGTGTACAAGTAGAAGATAACTTGGTGGTGGCGACCCTGCAATGATAGACCTCAAGATCCTAAGGAGAGGAGGGAAGGAGAGCAGCCAAATAAAGACACGGGACTTCAGTAAGCTCACAGAACTGTGAGCAGGATCCCTTGGGAGGCAAGTCTGAGGGGAAAAGGACTCCAGGAGATCTGGCTCTCCTTTAAGGAGACCCTTTTAAAGGGAGAGGAACAAGCTATCCCAATGCAGCAGAAAAATGGGTGCAACAGGAGACTGGCCTGGCTAGACAGCGATCTCCTCAATGAGTTGAAACTTAAAAAGGAATCCTACCAAAAATGGAAACTTTGGTCTTAGCACTAAGAGAGCGAGTAAGAGCAGCATATGGGTATGTGGGGAAAAATTTAGAAAGGCCAAGGTATGAGTTGAGAAGCACCCGGCAAGGTATGGAACAGGCAAGAAAAAAGGGGCTCTAAGAGAATGTCAGAGGGAGACCAAAAAAGTATACGTCCATTAATAAATGCAGAAGGCAATCTAGTTATGGATGCTGCAGAGAAGGCTAAAGTATTTTAATGTCTCTTTTACTTGTCTTCACAAAGAGGGGCAGCTACCAGATGATGAACACAATGGGCAGCACAAATAGGAAAGGAGACAAACAGTCTAGAGCAGTGGGCGAACAGGGTAGGGATTACTCAGGGAAGATAGATGCTGTCAAGTTGGCAGAGCCGGATAGGGTGCATCATAGGCAAAGGCAGTATCAGAGCCACTGGGTAGCCTCTTTGAGCATCTGAGAGCAGTTTGTATCAGCATCTTTACCAAATCAGAGCTTGTCCCATGTGGAGGTCCCCCAGCGCGCTGCTTTCTAAAATGCACAGTTAGCTTCATCACAAGCCCTGATCCTGAACCAGCACAAGTTTAAAGCCCTTCTTGCTAGCTCTCCTCCACAGGATTTCGTACACATGAATGCAGCTAATAGGTTAGGGCATAATGACAGATTTTCAGTGGTTGTGTGTAACACATGGCAACTGAACTGTTGATTTACTTAACAGATTGTCCCAATAGTGCCCACATCTGTTAAACAACACAGCCACCACTGCAAAGAAAAAATGACCAATAGCATTAGACTTTTTAAGGTTTGTTTCAACTGACTGAGCACCATCCACTAAGGACGGCGAATGAAGAATCCACGTCTTGACAGCAGATGAACGACTCTGCTTCAGTGAAAGTACATTAAGCTATCAGCATATAATATCCCTATAATAATAATGTAAGATTGCTAATAATGCTATTAGCAAGACACATGTCTAGCACAGGCTCCGACGCTAACCAAGCAAGTGGTTCTAAAATCCACAAAGGTGGCTCTGTAGATGCTACACCACCATCACCATCAACAGTGCGCCAAGAGGTTCAGCCTAACTAATACAAAACCAGTCACCCAGGTAGTAGGGCGGTAGCATAAGAGTAGCATGCTTCATCAAATGGCTTATCAGACTCATCCATCTTTAATGTCATCCTAATTAAATGGGGACAAAGCTAAAGTGTTGCTAAGCTCATGATTAATATTGTGTCATTTAATAATAAGGGACCTAGTATTTTGTGGGCCTTTTTTACTGGATGGATGAGTTACTATAGAAGAGGAGTCCTGGGTATATCTCACTGCACCCATGAGGATGCTGGCTGAGAGATCTGTCTATGCCACCTCCCATCAGCACTGTAGCTGGCAGTACCACAGCCAATCCACCCACCCCATGGGAGCAGGCGGCCAAGCCATCCTGTGGCAAGTCAGCAGCCCAGCTCCACTCCCAGCACCAACAAATACTGCGGATAGCAACCCTCCCCTGGGCATTGCAGTGCGGCATAACAACTTACCCAAATGGCAATGGGATAAGAATGCAAGGCAAAAAATGTAGCAGCAAAAAGAGGGTTTTGCAAAGAATTGAAAACAGTGTCTTATACAGTGCTGCGGTTCATAGATCCCCGTGACATTGCTGCCTCCCGCTATACCAAAGAGGGTCTGGCAAAGGCTCCTCTACCGAACCAAAAACTGCTGACTCCACAGTTGTCCCCAAGGGAAGGATTAAAAGTCTTGAAGGAATGACACCTAATAATTCAGCCATAAATCCACAATTAATAACCCTGGGCCCTTCTGCGTCTCCTCTTCGATGCAGACTTGCACTCAGCAAACACTGTGCAATGCAGTGTATGTGCCTGAAGTGTCTGGGGCTGTTGCATACAGGACAGGCAAGCTGCCCCAGAGGGGCAATTATTCCAGCCTCTGAAATTCAGCTTTTCCCTTATGCTGGCTGTGCATCCCTTCCTACTCATGGCTTAGGGGGATCTAGCACCTCCCTTGCCCTGCTTGCTTGTGAGGGCAGCCCCGCTGCAGTTTCAGGGGACCAATGCTCTTGGTTATCAAGGCTGCTGGGTCTTGACTGATGAGTGCACAACCCCCCACGTTGATATGCTGGCATTCACCCCTCCTGCGTGTGGCCTAAATCTTGCTGCAGGTCATAGATTTCATAGACATTAGGGCTGGAAGGGACCTCGGGAGATCATCGAGTCCAGCCCCCTGCCCAAAGGGCAGGAAGTCAGCTGGGGTCATAGGATCCCAGCAAGATAAGCATCCAATTTACTCTTGAAGGTGTTCAATGTAGGTGCTTGAACCACCTCCAATGGCAGACTGTTCCAGACCTTGGGGGCTCGGACAGTAAAGAAATTCTTCCTTATGTCCAGCCTGAAGCGGTCTTGCAGGAGTTTGTGACCGTTCGACCTCGTCATCCCTCGGGGCGCTCTGGTGAACAGACGTTCCCCCAGATCCTGGGGGTCACCCCTGATAAACTTATAGGTGGCCATCAGATCACCCCTGAGCCTGCGCTTTTCCAGGCTAAAGAGTCCCATGGCTCTCAGCCTGTCATCGTAAGATCTGTTTTCCTGACCTCTGATCATGCGCGTGGCTCTCCTCTGGACTCTCTCAAGCTTCTCCACATCCTTTTTGAATTGTGGAGCCCAAAACTGGACGCAGTACTCCAGCTGCGGCCTCACCAAGGCCGAGTACAAGGGGAGAATGACGTCCCGGGATTTGCTCAAGAAGCATCTATGGATGCACGCCAGCGTTTTGGTCGCTTTACTAGCCGCAGCATCGCACTGGAGGCTCATGTTCATCTTGTGGTCAATGATGACCCCCAAGTCTTTTTCTTCTGTAGTGCTACCCAACGTAGCACTGCCAAGCCTATAAGGGTGCTGCAGGTTTTTCCTCCCAAGGTGGAGAACCTTGCATTTTTCAGTGTTAAACACCATGAGGTTCTCGTCCGCCCATTTGCTGAGCTTGTCCAGGTCAGCCTGGATCACCCGCCTATCTTCTGGCGTGGATGCTTTGCCCCAAAGTTTGGTGTCATCGGCGAACTTGGCCAGTCCACTCCTGACTCCAATGTCCACATCGTTAATGAAGATGTTGAACAGGATGGGTCCCAGGACAGAGCCTTGAGGGACCCCACTGGTCACAGGGCACCACGCTGAGTGACTGCCATCAATCACAACCCTCTGGGTCCGACCACAGAGCCAATTTCCCAGCCAGCGGATCGTGGTGGAGCCAAGGCCACAACTGGCCAGTTTGGCCAAGAGGTGATCATGGGATACCAGATCAAAAGCTTTTTTGAAGTCAAGATATATGACATCAATCTCTTCTCCCTCGTCCAGGTGATAGGTCACCTGGTCGTAGAAGGAAATGAGATTGGTCAAACAAGACCTACCCGCAACAAACCCGTGCTGGCTATCCCTTAGGATGTTAGCCTGGGCCAGTCCCTCAAGGATGGCCTCCTTAATAAATTTTTCTAAGATCTTCCCCAGGATAGAAGTCAGGCTAATGGGCCTGTAGTTAGCCGGATCCACTCTCCTCCCTTTCTTGAAGATCGGCACCACATTGGCCTTCTTCCAGTCTTCGGGCACTACACCAGAGCGCCAGGAGTTTTCAAAGATCCGTGCCAGGGGCTGGGCTATGACGCTCGCCAGCTCCTTGAGTACCCTGGGGTGCAGGTTGTCAGGGCCGGCTGACTTGAAGGTATCCAGCTTCTTAAGGTGTTCCTTCACAAGGTCAGCATTTATGGAGGGTAGGGGATCCCCCTCACCCAGATTTCCCTGTCCCACAGCAGGCATGGGCATCCCATGGGACTGATGAAAGACTGACGCAAAGTACCTATTTAATAGGGTGGCTTTTTCCTGGGCGTCAGTTGTCAGTTGCCCCATCTGGTTTAGCAGGGGTCCAACATTGCCCTTGCTTTTCCTCCGGCTCCCCACATATCTGAAAAAGGACTTTTTGTTGTCCTTGATGCCTGAAGCTAGTTGGAGTCCAGTTGCAGCCTTGGCTTTCCTGGTTTGGTCCCTGCAGGACCGGACCAGCACGGAGTAATCCTCCTTGGAGGTGAATCCAGTCCTCCATCCTTTGTAGGCTTTCCTTTTTAGCCACAGGAGGTCCGCTAGGTCCCTGGAGAGCCAGGGGGGCTGCTGTGCCTCCTTGCTGCCTTTCCTCCGTGTTGGGATAGATTTAGCTTGTGCATTGAGGATTGCTCCCTTGAGAAGCAACCACTCTTCTTGAACTCCCATCTCCCTGGGGTCATGGTCCCTGAGGGCCTGACCGACTAGCCTCTTGAGCTTGTCAAAGTCGGCTTTTCTGAAGTCAAGGACTTCTGTGTTGCTGACTGACTTGCCAGCTTTACGGCGGATGGTGAAGGTGATCAGCTCGTGGTCGCTGTCACCCAGCTTCCCATCGATCACTAGGTCGCCGATTAGGTCGTCCCCCGTAGCCAGTACCAGGTCAAGCAGCGCTTTGCCTCTCATTGGCCCATAGACTTCCTGAGTCAGGTAGAGGTCACCCACGCACGAGAGAAAGCTTTGCGACCGCTCGGATTTAGCTGAGTGATCTTCCCAGGAGATGTCTGGGTAATTGAAGTCACCCATGACAACCAAGGTCCTGGAGCAAGCGGCCTCAGTCAGCGTTACTTGTGCACAGACCTCGTGACTCTGATCTCAGGCTGGGATTCAGAGGCGTTGCTGTGACCGTGAATCGTGATGAGTTGGCGTTTGCTTACACATGCAGGAAGGATGTGGGCTCTTCAGTCAAGTACAGCCAGCGACACTTCCCAAATCAACGAGAGCTCAACCTAGAGCCAAATGCAACCGATTATGGCATAGGCAGACAATGTTCTTCAGGTAAATCCAGTATCTTCGGTTCAACCGACAATAATAGCTGGAAAAAAAAAATCTTTAAGTTTTCGGGCACGCCGGATGCGCTGGGGAATAAGGAAGAGTTCAACCCAAGGCCGTGTGGAAACAGACCCGACCTATGCAGCCCGTTTCACCAAGTCTCCTCCAAGGCTGCCACCCCCGCCTAGTATCACTGCCATGTTGAAAAGCAGAAAGCTGCAGCTGCTGGCACCTGAAGCTTTAAGACACCCCCTGAAATCACACAGCCCCATCTTCGGTAAGCTGGAGCTGCTGAAAAAGCCACCTGTCAAAAATGCCCATCAACTAGGAAGACCCCAAGGCATAGGCAGACACACCCGGAAGTGGCTTCACCGGCTTCCGTTCTGCCCTCAGCTAAGATGGCGCGCGCGTGGCTGTCGCGGAGCTATGACGTTGCCGGCGCCGCGCCGAGTCAGGGCGGGAGCGGTATTGTAGGCATATGAGGTGCAAGGCGGAAGAGTGGCGTACGGATGTGACGTTGTAAGCGCTGCGGGCCGGGCCGGGCCGGGCCGGGGTCAGGGTCAGGTAGGAGCTGGGCGTGGGGTGCGTTGTGTCCGGGAGAGAGGGAGGTAGGAAGCCCGGGGGGGCTATGAGGGGAGGGCTTAGGTCCGAGGGCGTGAGCAGGTGGGGCTGGGGGCGTGAGGGGGGTCTCGAGGCCCGGGTGAGGGCTGTGAGCGGGGGTGCCTGAGGCCCAGGAGGGAGGGGGCCTCAAATCCAGGAGGTTTGGGGAGCTTCCGGAGGGACCCTGGCAGGGGACGTCTTACGTGTGTGCGTCCTCCCTGCCCCCCCAGTTGCTTTTGGGTGCGCTGCTGGCTTCCACCTCCCACTGCCTTTGAAAGGGCCGGAGTGGTTGGCATGGGGGTGGTGCTTCACTGCTCAGAGCAGGTCCATCCTCTGTCACCGTGTGGCAGCCCCCCTCACAACCCACTGGCTTTCCTCTAGGACCTCTGAAATGTGTGAGTGACCCCACATCTGCTAGCCCCCGCTGCTCCCCACCGGTGAATCATGGCAGCTCAGCTGGTGCGTCGCTGTCCCTGTCGCTGGCTCTTCAGTGCCATTGTTCCCGCTGCTTCAGTGGCCCTGACTTGTGCACTGACACCCAGGGGCAAGGTGATCGTGAGGGTCCTTCCCCGGCCGTCTGTCCTTCTGCTGCATACCTTGAACTTCTCTGGGCCAAAAGATGATGAGGCAATGCAGATGAGCAGCAAACTTGTTAATTCCCAAGAATTCAAGAAGTTGCTTTCAGAAGCCACCACCACCAAAGAAGTCTTGGCTTTTAGTACAGAGTACCCTGTCAATGCCTTCACGGCTTCCCATATCATCATCAAGCTCTCTCGCCTGGTAATGAAGGGAAACCAAGACGCTGTGGAAATTGTAAATGATAAGCGCTTCAAGTTACTGTTCCTCTGTCTCAGGGAGAATGTAAGTGCTGGCTGCAGCCTGGGAGGGGCACGGTCAAGGGAAGGTGCGGAGAACGGATCTGTTCACAGTGCATTTCTGTGCTGGTCTAGGGCTGATGGTAGAAAGCCAACTGGTCCCATCGTGCTGCTTTGCATCGTTTCCAGCTCTGATGTGAAGCGGTTGGGACTGGGGGGCATGGCTGTAAGTAGGTAGGGCAGGAAAGGATGTGTGTTCTGTACCATGGTGATGAAAATATGGCAGCGCTCAAATGCTCTGTATCTGGATTACTGAGGTGGCTACTGGCATTGTGCCTGAAAGTGGACAGGGACAAAGGGCTTTGTGGTAACCTGAAGCAGTAGGGAGGCCACCCTTTTTGGCAGACCTACTCCAGATTAGCCCCATGCCCTCCCCATGTGCTACTCCACTCCCCTTCTGCTGCCTGGCTGGCTGCTCTGCTCCCAGCCCTCATGCTCCTGCCTGGTCTGCTGGTCTGCTCCCAGCCCTCATGCTCCCTGCTTGGCCTGCTGCTCAGCTTTCTGCTCCCAGCTCTGTGCTCCCTGCCTGGCCTACTGCTCTGCCTTCTCCCAGCTGCTGCACCCCCTGCCTGCTCTGCTCTCTTCTCCCAACCCTCACCTCCCTTCCTATCCTGCTGCTCTGCTTTCTGCTTCCTGCCCAATTTTTGCCTTTGCTTTCTGGTTCCTGCCCTATCTTCACTATGCTACCTTTCATCCCCATACCCCCCATCTGTGATGTGCCACTTGCAGCACCTAAACCATAGGTTATCCAGTCCTCACCTAGTGCAGTGGTTCCCAACCTTTAGTACCTTATGTATCCCTGCAGATCAGCACGGCAAAAATGAAACCAGAAGTCCCACTCTGACACTTGCGGTTTTGCTGCCACGAGCCAAGTCCCACTTTTTCCACCGTGGCTGGGAGTAAATCAGCCTACACGGGGCCTCCCTCCCTATCCCGGCACACTGATTCTGGGGAGTGAAAGCCCCAGCGCACTGGACACGGTGGGAGGGGCGGCAGTCGGAACTTCCAGCCCGAGCAGGCAAAGACCAAAATGCAACACCCGTGTACCCCCTGCCCATGTCTCGCACTGACCTAGAGGATGTTACACCGCTTCCCCTCTGCAATTTTTATGTATCTTATTGAGATGTTGTTGTCTGTCTTATTACTGGTTCAAGGGAGAGTTGCTTGAGAGAGGGTCTTGCTAATATCTGGTCCCTTCATAGGGGCAGAATCAACAACAGCAAAAAAAAAATGGATGAAACTTGAATAGAGCTGATACTCGCTGTTTGCCCTTCTGCAGGATTATGCTAAAAATGTTAGTTTTCTTGCTTTGAGGCACTCTGAGGAGTCCACCCTATTTTTGACTCTAGCTTAGCCAGATGAAACCCCTATAAAGTGATGAGATACCCAAAGGGAATCACAGGGTTTTTGCATGTTACTGTATAGTTTCCACTCCTTATTGTTAAACCCACAGCAGCCTTGTCAAATTCAGTACTATCCTCCTCCATGGTTGGTACTGGTCCAGCTGGCTGCCACAGCAACACCTGTAGTTCATGGGCCCCAAGTCTCTGTTACTGAACCCTGGGGATAAAAATATACTACAGACACCTGGTATTTTTGCTGATCTCAATTGTTCTGTCATGTCCTGTTATCTGCCAGAGGTGGCTCCAGGTGAGTGATATTTTCTGAGTGTTTCATGCAGGATTTCTGGATCCTTCAAGTGAAAGGTGAGTTAGGAGGATACAGAAAGCAGTGGAAGTGATGGCCTTCACGCACCCTGATGTCTTTCTCCTGACAAATGACTGCAAGTGCCTTCTGCTTATGAAGTCACTGGCTGGTTGCTGTACACACAGAGTGAAGGCACTTTGGTCTGGTTATAGGGGAAATTAGAGAAATATTGACAGAACAATATTGATGGATGTTGATGGAGACAACAGCTTGAACGCTGGTCACAGCCTGTGGACAGCTAAGAACTATCTGACCTGTCCCAGATCAGTATGGACAGCAGCTGATGCTGGTGGGAAGTGTTCCACTAGCCCACTGATTTTGGTGTGTGGGCAGTGTTCAGTATAGGAGCTGTTAAGCACCACATTGGCAATACTGTGGCTGCCAGGAGCTTTATCTCCCACTGCCAGGCAGGACTGTTTAGCCCCACCACCCTGAGCTGGTGATTTGACACTGGTGCTTACTCCATGGGACACTCAGGTAGATCCAAAACCCTGATCCTGTCTGATCTGTTTGTGCATTAACAATTATGTTACCCTCTAAGGACTTTTGGTCCCTAAATACCCCCCACTTCCTGCTGTTCTAGGCCTCAGCTGGCTTCTTATATGCAGCACCAGGGTGGTTTGGGATCATATACTTTGAAAAAGCATTATATGCTGTAAAAATTGCTCTTTGCAGCAGTCATTGAAGCTGTGGTGGCTTGTGATCTTGGGCTCCCAGCACTGCAGAGCAGAGAGAGCCTTTACTCCTGAAGCTTCATATAAATTCATGGCTCTCCATATCAACGATGTTTTAATTCCCTGTCTGAGGGGCTCAGTTAAATCCTGTGTCCACAGAACTGGGTGACCTTTCAATCACTATCCACATTTATAGTAGTACAGCTTGGGCCTCGTGATACAAAGCAATTCAGTCTCAATTTCTCACACACTTCCTAGGGATAATCACTTGAAAAACCTTAATTACAACCTTGAAACTGCCAAGCATCGGTGATGCGTTGGGGGTGCATGCAGGTACATGGGCACCCCATGCAAAAAGTGCCACCAATGCTGCCGGCAGTGCCTGCAGGCAGTCGCTGCTTGCCCACCCTCACTGCCAACACTGCTGGCAGCATGTACAGGTGGTCCCGAATTGCCACCGGCCCCTGCCTCCACCCCCCCAGCCTCTGGGGGCATGCGGCATTCATATTGCCAAGCTATTGCCTAATATTGTAGTGGCATCCATTCATTGTTACTAATGAGTTTTGATAAAGCTGACTTTTTAGAAATGGAAAAGTAAAGGACTGGGAAAATTTTCTGCCCCACATCTGAGTCTCATGCATCAGCATGAGAGAGCTGCTCCAGGGGTCAGGAAGGAAGTTGCTGCCTTCTGTACAGCTTACTCCTATAATGAGCTCATTATAGCGGCGTTTGCCACTGGTGGAGATGTAATGCTTAGTTTCATAGTTTCTAGGGTCGGAAGGGACCTGAGTAGATCATCTAGTCCGACCCCCTGCCATGACAGGAAAGATTAATGGGGTCAAACAACCCCAGCAAGGTGTTCATCTAACCTCCTCTTAAAGACCTCCAGGGTAGGAGCCAGCACCACTTCTCTTGCAAGTTGGTTCCAGCTCCTAGCCGCCCTGACTGTGAAGTCACGCCTCCTGATATCTGGCCTAAATCTCCCCTCTGCCAGCTTGTGACCGTTATTCCTGGTCACTCCTGGCAGTGCTCAGGGGAACAGGGACTTCCCCAGTGCCTGCTGGTCCCCCCTCAGCCGTCTCTTGTGGAGGCTGAACAGGTTCAGGTCCCGTCGCCTCTCCTCATAGGGCCTTCCCTGCTGTCCCCTGACCATGCGAGTGGCCCTCCTCTGGACCCTCTCTGTGTTGTCCACATCCCTCCTGAAGTGCGGCGCCCAGAACTGGACGCAGTACTCCAGCTGCGGCCTGACCAGTGCCGCATAGAGGGGGAGGATCACCTCCTTGGACCTGCTCGAGATGCATCTGTGGATGCAGGACAAAGTACAGTTGGCCTTCCTGACTGCTTCCCCACACTGCCGACCCATGTTCATCTTGGAGTCAATGATCCAGTCTACTATATCCTCCGCTGTTCCAATAAGCTTCCCTGTGTTTAAGTAACCTTCCTGCATCTCTCTCTGCTGCCCAGATATCCCAAGTCTGGAACAGTACCTTAGTGCAGCTCCTGAAGAGTTGTTACCGTCTGGACAGCACCATGAAAGAGCTTAAAGTAATAGAGCAAGAGGTGTACTGGCGCCTGAAGCGTTTCAACGTCAACCAACTCAGTTCCCTAGCCAGTTTCCTGGCCTCCAGCAAGTGGGTAAAGAATCATAACGACCTGCTGAAAGACTTGGTGAAAAACCTAGAGCTCCGCTGGACAGAGATTGAGGACATCGAAACCGTGGTGACGCTGACGTCAAAAGTTGGACAGTTGTCACCGGCCCTAATGGAGCGGCTGGAGAACAAGGTACAGCTCCCACAGGTTTAACGCTGTCTTGCCTGCCCCCATCCCTTCTCAGCTTGCCCTGTGCAGCAGATGAACACAGTCCTGTCCTTCATGCTGACTGAAGGAGCTACTGATTGGGCATGGGGGGGGCCTCTATCCCTTTCTGATTTTTTTTAAGCAGCCTCTCACAAAGAAGTGCTTGCAGACAGTGCTCCTGTGTAGTATCTGAGTGAGCTTGGCCGCTCAGATGCCTCTCAAGTCTGTCCACTGTGCACTTTTTTGAGCAGTGGTTCTGCAACCAGAGGTCCCACTCAGCTCAGATGTGCTCAATTATGAAAATAACAATTCCTGTTCCTTTTCCCATTTCAGTGAAAAGGCTCTGTAAGGAGACTCGTGCTGCTGCAGCTAGGCTGCTTGCACAGGGCTGCAGAATTGCACTTCTTAGGGTCTCAAGGCAGGCTGGTCCCACCCCTCGAGATGTTATTGAAGGGAGGAAAATAACTGTTACTTGAGTTTGTCATCCTAGTATGTTCTGGAGCAGTGGTTGTCAACCTGTGGTCCACAGTGACTATCCATACTTACAACTCAAAGAGGTCCAGACCCTCATTCAAAATTTCCACAGGGGTCTGCCCATCTGTTCAAAATGTTGTAAGTGTCTGCAAATGAAAGAGGCCAAAAACCACTGTTCTAGAGCAGTGGTTCTTAGACTTGTGGCACCGCTTGGAAAATGCTAGCTCTTAATCAAAAGTGAAAACTACAGAATAATAAAGCAGGTTTTTTTCTGTTGCAAAGAACTCGGCAAGACCACAACCACAGATTTCTGTTTGCAATCTCTGGGTTTATCGTGTGAATCATGTTTGCACACCTACCAGTGCTAACATTGTGTGGCACCCTTAAAAGGATCTCAAGGCTCCCCAGGCTGCTGTGGCCCCCTGGTTGAGAACTGTTGCTCTAGAGGTCCCCATTTACTTTTCTCCAAGCACTTGGCTCAGGATAGGAAATTTGTGCCCAGGTAGAAACAGCAACCGAAGTCCTCTGATGGTGGCTTAACTGCAGCTGCGTCAAATTCGGTACCTGCCTTCTCTGTGGTGGGTACCGGCCCTAACAGCTGCCACAGAAATACCTGTAGCTCATGGGCCCCATGTCTCTCTCTCTCTGGACCCTGGGGATAAATATCTGCTACAGACATCGATGCATACTAGGAAAAATAGCTGTCTAGACCTAGTCGGTTTCTGTTCCTGCCACAGTTTTCAGTAGTGGAGTCAGGTTAGGAGTAGGTGAGGTCTCCAAGGGAAGCCAGATTCCTTCAGGGAGTGATGCACATGATTCACCAAGGAGCATACTCTCTTCTGGAGATGTGATCTACACAGTCAGAAGATGGCCCATCATCAAGAAGGGTGGTTACCTTTCTAGCCCATCTCAGCCACTCACAGTACCAAGTTCCCCACAGGATCTTGGGTCCTGTCAGCTTCAAGGCTGTTGTTAGAGGCAAGGCCCTCTGGGAAATAAGGTAAGGGGCCTTTAAAGGAGGTAAGAGCAGCTGAGGTTGAGCAGGGGCTCTGAGTAACAATGTGATGAGCGTTAATGAGGTGCAAAAAACAGAGTTGGCTGTTCCCACAGGAATTAGCAGGCATGCTTAGTTTGGCAGTGACTTGAGTATTGAAAACAGTGGGGCTTGGCCCTCCCCACAAGTGGGCTTCTTAAATGCCCTGTCCCCAACTCTCCTGGCTTCTGTTGGTTTAGGTCTCCAGCTGATGTGTGGATCAGCACAGACTAAAACCTTAAGGAGAGAGTGCTGCACTCTATTTTTGATGACATGAACTGAGAGTCCCTTTTTAAGGTTAGCACGGATCATCCGACCAGGTTCCATCATAGCCACTGTACTGTCGTGAGACAACACCTAACATTTTTTTTTTCTCTCTCCAGAAGAACTGCGCTGTTCTTATGTACAGGGTTCATCAGTCATTGTCCCACCCCCAACTCTCTTGATTTCTGTATTTGCACTAATGTCGTATGCAACAGAAATACTAAATCAGGCTTTTTCAACATATAATTTGAATGCATTTAACCCTCTGGCATCCTGTACTTGGTTATTTGATTTTTCCTGTGAGATTTTGCCCAAGGATGTTGTGATAATTAACTAATATTTAGGGAGAAAGTTTGCTGTTTTTGGAATTGAACCTGAGAATGGGTATTGATTTACAGTTGAAACAACGTGGTAATTCTAGTTGGTCTCTCTCAGTGCTCCCCCTACTTGCACTGTTTCTCAAATCTGTTTCCAACTGTTTAGCATTGTTTTGACCTGATGAGCAATAGTAGGTGGGCTCCAGCTCACTGAGGATGGAGTGATCCTTGGTTGGAGGGCATGATTTATAAGATTCATTAGGCTGAAGCATGCCATGCAGGGGATTCGCAAGTGTGGCTTGCCTCAGTCTGACCCATACTCCTCTGTTCACAATGTCTGTTGGCAGGCACTGCAGTTGGCTGAGAATTTCAGTCCTCAGGAGACTCGGAAGGTGATGCAAGCATTTGCGCTCCAGAACCGGCGCTGCCTCCCCCTGCTCCGGGCCCTTTCCTACCACTTGGCCCAGCATCGCAGTGAACTGCAAGTGAGCACCATAGCGGATGTGCTCTTTGCCTGTGGTGAGTGGGTCCCCGAGTCAGTCCAGATAAGTGGAAACAGTATCCTCCTACCAGCTAAACCTGTTGCCTCTGCCCAGGTTCTGATCCTTGTCCTTCTCCTGGCAGCAGGAGCAGCACATCTTATCAGAGGGACTTGGGCTACATGGGGAAAAGTTATAATGCCAGAATTAACAGTAAGAGTGGTGGGCTTCTCTTGGGTCGTGACTGATCATCTTACCAGTAACTAGAGTAACTGGGCATTTAACAGCCTTCCAAGGGAGCCGTGGACTTTCTTTGGGTGCTTTCAGCTCAAGATAGGCTGTCTTTTTGTAACTTCAATCTCAAACGCAAGTTATTGGGGTAAGTACGTGGGTACCTGAGTCCAGTTCTCTAGCCTGAGGTCAGAATAAATGATTTAGTTACTGTGATGGTGGCTGAGGTTGGCTTAGAGTTGGGGAGGGGGCAACACTTACTCAGAGCCTTTTTCTTCTTGCATTGGCTTGGGTCCCTGCTGCCTGCCCTGTCCTTACAGTTGATGCAGTGCTCCAGGCTGACCGTGGGTAAGTAACTGCTCCTCTTTTCTGCCCCTTTAAGGAAAGCTGAATTTCTATCAATCCCAGCTATTGGAGAAGTTGGCATCTGACCTAATTGCCCAAGTGTCCAAGCTAACCCCCATAAACGTGGTGTTCTGCCTCCGCTCCTTTGCCACCATCAGGTGGTTCAGCCTGCCACTCATCGATGCCTTCACTCAGGTGAGGGAAGGGTGGGGAGAGATGGTCGTCACTGGGCCGGGGGAGATCTCAGACCTCGTCAGCTGCGTGTGTGGGGCTTGGAATCCCCTCCACCACTAGCCAAGGGGTCTTGTCCCTGGTACACAGTGCATTGTAAACTGCAGCTCAGTCATTAGAGTGCTCCTGTGTGAGCAGTGAAGCGATGCCTGCAGATTCGGGGGCAACTAGTCAGGCTTTTAAGGCACAGCATGGGCAGTTAGGACTGCAGGGGTCTAGTCTGCTTGAATGAACTTGGGCGTCTCCCTGCCTCGGGTACAGTAGGGATGAGGATGCTGCTGTGGATGTCCCAAGTGATGTCATCGCATTAGAAGCAGGGTGTTCCCTGCTCTCTCAGTAGTAACACACAGATTTGACTTGCCAGGTGCAAGGCAACAGAAGCAGGCCTGGGGACATAGACGGAGCAAGGGGTGGGGAGCTCTGGTGGGGCCTGAAGTATAATCCCAGAGCTTGACCGTGCCTTGGTTCCCTCCTCTAGCAGGTGGGGATAACGTGCTGCTCTCTGCACATAGAACTCCAGGCCTTTGTGCTGCTGATTTATACCACTGCAAGACCATGGATAGGGAGGACTACTTGCAGGCAGCCCAGCCGCAGGCCAGGACCACATCCTCGGGATGGGAATCTGCAGGGAGTGAGAGTGGGGCCTGTTCTGAGGAAGTTCAGGTCCTAGCCCCCAATCTTCTCTCTGGCTTTCAGTATATCCTGACCAATGCTGACCGGTTCAGCCCACTTCAGCTCTGCAACATCGTGCTGTCTTTTGCCCACTTGAACTTCCAGTCCACCGAGAGGGACGACTTCTTTAACCTGGTAAATGCCTCACCACCTCCTGCCTCCATGCTCCCTTCAGGCTGTTGCCAAACTGGGGCCCTGCCTGGCTGCCTTTGGAAAGATGCCATTGAGAGGTGGCCTGATTTGAGGTGCACTGCTGGGTGGGGTTTGTGCAGTGTGGTAAGGGCTATGGCCTCACTCTCTTGCATTGCTGTGCATCAGGTAGGTTGCCCTTAACCCTTCCCTGGCTGGATTACCCTGATAGCTCATTGCTGCCCATTCTGTCCCTTGCTGGTCGCAGATCTAGAGAAAATAAGCACCTGGTGACTGCAGTTATTCCAGCCCTCCAGGGGGCACATCTGGGTTTAGGAAGGCTGCAGCCTGGGACATCTGCCTCCTCTCCTGTGTTAATGTGGGAAGAAGCCAAGTGCTGATACCTTTGTGTGCATGTCCAGGTATCCAGCATGCTAAGCCATGCTCTGGCCTGGTCCCTTCCATGCTCGTCTGGTCTCGCCTAGAGCCAGGAAGTGATTGGAGGGGCAGCTGCACAAGATGGGTGTTATATGTAGCACCGAGAGCCAAGGTAACCAGCTCTTGGGCGAGGTCTGTGAATGGCTGCTTTCTCAGAGGAATAGTTCAGGCCGGAAGGCCTTTTCGCATCCACGTGGAACAGGCAGGAGCTAGGCGACTGGCAGATGCCAGTCTCTACCCTGAGCACTATGTGCTTCAAGGCTCTTCACACCAGAGAATGTGGAGCTGAGGTGACTGCAGCATAGCTTTGAGGCTTCTGGAAACCTTGACATTTCTGACATGGACTGTAAGCCATTGACAGCTCTCTGCAGAGGGAGGGACCCCTGCAGGGGCTGAGCAGCAAGACCTGTGTAGGGTGGGTGCAGGCAGAACTCAGGTGTGTGAAACCCAAGGTGCTGGGGCTGTGGCAGGCTGTTTTCTACACTTCTCTCCTCTGCAGGGGCTGAGCATGCTGTCTCTACCCCTGTGGTCTATGCTGGCCTGGGGGACTCTGCCCCAGGCTTTCAAGCTGAGCTCCCCATGTGCAGCCCTGTGTCTGGGGAGGCAGCAGTCGCATCAGAGCCATGTCAGAAGAAGAGGGGGGGCATTCAGGCAGCAGGGACTGGGTCCTGGTGTATGTTTAGTTGTCAGCCTGGTCTGATGGCACTGAGAGCTTGGTATTACGTGACTCCAGGCGAAAGGCCACAGTCACGTAGAGAGGAAAATTGCATTGTCAGTCATTATAAAGGGAGCAGTGACCAGCAGAGGGTACACGTCTGAGTGGCAGGGGGTGTTGCAGCTGTGGTGGTCCCAGGGCAGTACAGGAAAGTGCAATTGGTCCAGTAGCTTTTGCTGGACCAACTGTAATTGGCAGGGGTGCAAGATGAGCTTTGAGCACCAAATGCCTCTTGGGGCCAGGAAAGCAGGGAGTAGGCAGTTACATGGTGGAGCAAAGCGAAGTTGTCAGGAGTGCTCGCAGACCAGAACAGTTGCTATCAACAAGTCTCATTCTGCAGAAGGATGAGACCAAGCTCAAGGGAAGAGGGAACACAAAAAGCTTGGTGGGAGAAGAGGGTAGAGCTATAATGAATCAAAAACCATCAGCTGTGTTAGTCCCATGGGTATGAGGGGCCGGTAAAGTTACTGCACCACGGCTCAGGTCAGGGTTCTGAGGGAACTTCCCCCTCGCTTCTGTCCTTGGGCGGCATCCAGGCTTCTCACCCAACTGCCCAGTTTTCAGTGGTTGGCCCATTGAAATGGAGTGACTGAGTGCTGGTGAGCCTGGCGTGCAGCCCTCGAGTGAGTGTGGCACATATCCCCTCTGTAGCAGCAGCCCTGCCATAACAAGCCATCAAACCCATGCTGTGCAGAGGGCACTGGGATGCAGCCATCTTTGCTCCACAGAGCCATGAAACCTCCCTTGATTGCAAACCCTGCTGCCCGGGTTTAGCTTAAATGCCACCTGACAGTCTTGCTGGTGTTGGGTCTTGCAGGTATCTGTTCAGCAGCTGGCAGCCTCTGAAATTCACTGCCATCTCACAGGAAACCCCTCTCCCTAGGTGGACCAGAAGATCAGTGGGTTGCTGACCGCCCTGAGTCCGCAACTGCTCGTGGATCTGGTGTGGTCTCTGTGTGTGCTGCAACAGGCCAAGGCTCCCTACCTGCAGAGCGTGTTGGGGCCAGCATTCCACGAGCATCTGCTACGTAAAGGCAAGTATCTGTTCCAGGTGTCTGTTTCCTGTGTGCCTAGGACTGAGGTGTACTGGGGAAGAGGGGGCTGCTGGCTCCAGGGGTGTTAGGAGCCTTTGGCTCCTATGTTCAGCTCCAGCCTGGCCCAGGTGTTGTAAACTGTCCTCGGCTAGTAGGTGGAACAAGTGGAGTCTTGTTCCATTTTTATTGGGGTGTCTGTCCAGGCTACCTCAGGCGGCCCTGTGCTGCGAGGGGCGAGGAGCGCATAAGCATCAGCCAGTCACTCCTCCACCCCCAACAGGGTCCATCCAGACCCAAGGTGGAACGTGCTCGGGGTCCTTGGCCTACTGCTGCCTCTGACAGAAGCAACAGCCAGGAGAGCTGGAAAGTGGGGAGGAGCTGTGAGGTCTCCACTGTCCTTGGGTAGCTCTTCCAAATGGCTGTGGCAGCCAGGATATGGGCCCCTGGGCAGTGCCAGTTTTGGCCTGGCCTGCTCTCTGCTGGGCACTTGGCTTTGGTACTTGGGAGTGAGAGAAGCACTGATTTGGCTGCCTCCCTGCCCATATTGCTCTGCCAATGACCATAGCCCCAGACCCCGCCACAAAGCACCACAGTCCTGCCCTGCAGCAGCTCTCACCACCCCTGCTCTGGGCAGACTGCTGCATGCCAGCCAGGCGCAGATCAGTCTGAGCGCTTTGATGCCTCAGCCTTGTAATGGAAATCAGGGTCGGGGCTCGGGCCAGCGCCAGAAGGCTGGCTGTGTCAATCCATTTGCAGGGCCCTAGAGGCACAGTGAGTGCCCAGCATCTGCAGCCTTGTCAAATTCAGTGCTTGCCTCCTCTGTGACAGGCACCGGCCCAGCCAGCTGCCATGGCATCACTGCAGCTCATGGGCCCCACGCCCGCCCGGTGGATCTGGGGGTCAGATCCTGCTGCAGACATGCAGTTTTCACCAGGGTTGCTTTCCCATACAGGCTCACATGAGAGTGGGTCAGGAACAAGCTGAGCTCTGCCAAGTCAGCAGCACAGCTTGACCTGAGCACACGGCTGAGGGATTGGCCCTGTAAGGAGGATGGCCACTTGGGTCTGCTCAGGGAGGGGTCTATGTGGCAGGGGGACATCCTTGTTGTGGCACTGCCCGGGGGATCTCAGTGCCAAGTGTTAACAGTCCCAAGGATGGCTGGGCCCTGGGCAGGGACCTTGAAGCTCAGTGTACCATGGACTTGACTCCAGGGTGCAGAGACCTAGCACTGCCCCTGGCTGGGAGCTGGGATCAAACCCACCCACTCACCTTGGGTCTCTAGGAAGGGGGCAGGGTCTCGCCCTGGCTCTTGCCAGCTTTGCTGCTGTCTGGGCAATGAGCATGGAGGCACTGGCCGTCACAGGCCAGGGACCATGGAGGGTGCAGAAAGCACCTTACAAACTACCAAACCCCTGCTGCAGCCTCTGGCGGCTGAGGTCACACACGGCAGCCTGGCAGGGTCCTGAGATGAGAACCCAGGAGTTCCCACTCTGGTACAAAGTGTGCCGAGCTGGGCCCTTGGCTCTTTGCCCAGGCTCCTACTAGGGCCATATCTCTTGCACATCTCTTTCCCAGCAAAAGACAGCTCCAAGAAAGGCCAGCAATTCAAGGTCAAGATAATGCACATCAACGCAACTGCCCTGCTGGAATGCCCTGAGTACGAGTGCCCCTCCCTGCCACCACAGATACTGCAGGCTCTGGCACCGCACGAATACATCAAGCCCACTCCGCTGCAGAACGACCTGCGCTGGGTGCTGCAGAAGGTGCTTGGTGACGAGACCAAGTGGCGTTTCAGAGTAGACACCATCTACGGCTGGCAGCTCAGTGAGCATGGCATCTCCCCCAAGCGCCACATGACATCAGCTTCTCTGGTCTCCAGGCCCCAGTGCCTTATGGTCCTGAAGTGGCAGACCTCACTGCGCCCTTCTGCCAGTGCCCCCTCACTGCCCCTACAAACCTGCTGTCCCAGCCCTGGAACCCACTGAGGCTCTGTCCCAGAGTCCCCTGGTGAGCAGGGACCACAAGCGATGCCAGGCTGGCTTTGTGGTGGGTGCTGGGCTGAGGCCTTCCAGGTGTTATACCCCCAAACCCACCCTCCTGGGGCAGAAGGCCTTGCCCTGCTATGCTGCCCAGCTCCAGAGCTGTGTGCTGGGTAGCGCAACCCAGCCAAGCTGTTGGTCTCTGGTTCTGGGGACGGAGAGGGGAGGACTTGCCTCCCTCTGCTGCAGGTCCCCTTTTCCCATCTCGTATCCCCACCACCCCTCCTCTGTCCCCATCCATCTGGCTCTGGGTGCTCTCACATCAGCCATCACACCCATCTTCCACTCCGCAGCCTTGTCAAATTCGGTGCTCGCCCCCTCCATGGCAGGCACTGGTCCAGCTGGCTGCTACATCATCATTGCAGCTCATGGGCCTCACGGTCCTCTGCCTGGACCCTGGGGATAAAATCCTGCTGCAGACACCTGCTTGGGGGGTGACAGCAGGGTCCTCCCCTGCTCTTTGCAGGCACCAGAGGAGAGGCCTGCTGTGCCTCTGCTGTTGGCTAGCACCTGGAGACAGCATCTTAGTATGACCTGGGGCTCCATGTGCTCCGTGGGCTATTCAGCTGCTTGGCCTGGGTGGTGAGGGGTGGCTGACAGCCCAGTGCCAGACCTGATGATTCCTTGTTGTTCACTTCTCTCTGGGGCAGCTGCTGAGGTGCTGCTGGACAGTGACAACCTGCCCATTCACCTGAAGAACTTTGTTGCTCCCCACCTGTTTGCCTCAGAAGGGACAAAGGAGTTGCCACCACGTGCCAGGAGGTGAGTCTTTGTGCGGGCCCTGCAGGGAGCGGGGAGGCGGGGAGGGCAGGGTCACCTACTGAAAGGTCCCTTCCCCTGGGCATCATGCAGAGGGCATTGCTGAGGTGTCACCCTTACCCTGCTGGGGCCATGTAGGACAGAGCTGAGCCGTTGAGAGCCTGCTCAATCTGCTCTGGGCACTTATACACATGCAGGGAGCCTGCTCCGATGTGCAGGAAATCCAGGATATTGGAGCAGACTCGATTAGTTGAGTCTGCTGGCGCATGTAAATTGACAGTCTGGCAGCCTCACGCATCACATTCATCAGTGGCATGGCGCACCTCCACGCTGAGAAAATGGCGGCGGCGTGCTTTGAACTAAAACACGTTCGATGTGCTTTAGTTCAAAGCACACTGCCGCCATTTTCTCAGCACGGAGTCACGCTGCACTGCTGGTGCACAGGACACATGGTGCCTTTTTAATTAGTGCAGCTCACTAATTAAAAGTGCCCAGAGCTGCATTGGGAGCACATGGGGAAAAATGCCTGCTGAGCCCAGCCACCACATTTCATCAGGGAACAAGATGACAGGTGTGGACTGGGGAGGCGCAGACTGGTCGGGTTCTGCTCCTTTGCTGCCAGAGCCCCCCCCCCCCCCCCCCCCCCTTCTAGTTAGCTGCTTTTGAGGTGCCAGTCTAGGCCCGGGGATCGGACCAGCTAAAGACACTGGTCACAGCAACCAGCCCTTCCATGCGGAGCAGAGTCCACGTCAGTCTGCCAGGGCTGGGCTTGGTGGCAGAGGCCCCAGGGCCTGAGCTGCCTTCTCACTGGGGCTGGGAGGAGCTCCTTCAGCGCCAGACATGTTTTGTTTTTGAATGAGTCCCTCAGTCCAGTCCCTCTTTCTGCACTTGCACTCTCATGGGCTCAAAGCATCGCAGGGCTGGAGAATGTCCCAGGCACTGGCGTCCTCTGTGCTCAGGGAAAGGGGTGGGTACCCCCTACCTCAGGATGATGCATGTCTATCCTGTCCTGTCCAGCCCCTTCCAGAGAGAGCACGGGGTATCTGAGGGCTGGATTGGGAACCCCCGTCCAGGGGGCTGACACAGCCACATCCTGCCAGGGATAAAGCAGTCGATAGATGCCACCAGCTGAAACAGGCCCCACTACCACTTCTGGGTGCTGAGCAGGCAGTCAGACTGCTGTCTGGCTGTCTTGGGGCACGGAGCATGCTGGACAGCAATGGGGCTGAGCAAGGACCAGTCTCCAAGTCACACCACCTTGTCCCCGCCCCACCCCACAGGATGGCTTTCCTGCACTGGGACTTATCCAGCTTCATCCGCCAGAGCAGGGACCTGGTGGGCCACCTCGCTATGGCCCGGCGACATCTGGAAGCTGCCGGCTTTATAGTCGTGGAGGTAAGTAGCTGGGCTGGGGTCCCCCTACCACGCACACGCCCATGTGCACCCGCTCTGCATTTCACTGGGCGCTTCTTGGTAGTGTAAGCTCAGCTGGGCACCCTCTTCTCCGGAACCTGAAAGCCAGGCTCTTAGTGCTCATTGATCTCCCGGCAGAGGCTCTGCTCTGGGAGGGCCATTCATTATTTAGCTTCCTGCAGGTAATTATAATTCCCCCATCACTGGCACCTGGCCCTCCAGCTGGCAGTAGCAAAAGCCTCCCTGCTTGGGCATTACTCCCCTGCAGGGAACCTGTCTTGATTTCCCACCCCGAATCGTGTCCAGCTGTGCTCCCCAGGTCAACGGCAGTCTGGTGCCTCTGGTTCCATCCCAGCCCTCCTTGAAATGACCTTGACTGCAGGACCGACCTCAGCCTCCGGCTCATAACCTGGGGGCAGGATCATTGGCTGGGCACTCCAGTGGGGAAGGCAGGTGCTTTGTGTTTACCTGGCTGCAGGTGCTGCTGCGCCAGCCCCCAGACCCACGGGAAGGGGGTGGGTCTGGGAAGGGGTTCTGTCAGGCAAGGCCCAGATCCTAAGGTGATGGGAGCCAGGGCAGGAGCAGGAAGGCAGTCTCCTTCCCACACCTTTTATGAAACATGACCCCTCTCTCACTCCTCCAGGAAACCCCACATGAGCGCTTAGCTCAGCCAGTGCCAGGCATCAGTCAGCTCTGATTGATCCCCAGCCCTCGCTGGGCAGAGGGGCGCGATCCCGGAGCCAGGAATGCAGCAGAACACGGCTCCCAGATCTCTGCCCGCCTCTCGTTATCAGGCCTGGTCTCCTCGGGGGGCTCTTCTCACCTCAGCTTGAGTGCAGACCCTAGTGTAGATGCTCATGCTGGGCAGAGGCTGCTGGGGGGGGGGTCACACCCCCAGGCTCGCTGGGTGGCAACAAGCCTGTCCGAGAGGGTCTGCTGTGTGGCTGCAGCTGAGGTTGTGGGTTGGACCCCCAGCCAGTCTCCACTGCCAGCACCATGCAGGAGACTGGAGGCTGACTGTGCCCAGACCCCCTCCCTCCCTCCCTTTTCCAAAGTGTTGCCACCTCTGCAGTGACGGTGATGCCGAGTGACTCATGCTCCCTGTCGCGCCTGGTTGCATAACTGCTCCCGTGCTGCGGGCGCGGGGGGCTTTTCCAGCTCCTGGGAGCTTCGCACTGCAAGCCCGGAAGCTAAATATAGAGACAGGAAGAATCCACTTCTTCCTTCTGCCCTGTCCTGGGCCAGGGAGGCAGCTCAGGCACACGGGGTCAGCATGATGTGCCCAGCTTTCCTGGGAAGGCTGCAGCAGGGCCAGGGAGGCCCAAGTTGGCGCTTCATCCATTAGGCCAGGGGCACAGTGTGTGCCTGGTGGGGGGCGGGGGTGGCCTCAATTAACCCCAGGCCTGGTGCCAGCTGTGAGTTGGAGCCTACCTTGTGCAGGGCAGTGGGAGCTCTCCTCCCCCACACAGGCAGGCCAGTGGGAAAGGCAGTGCTCTGAGCTGCAAGTGCTGGGCCGCCTGGCCCTGTTCCAGCTCGCTTAAAAGCGGCCAGCCCTGCCCAGCCCTGCAGCCAGGAAATCGCACTGTTCCCCAGGACTCTTTTCCTGGGCTGAGGGGGGTCTCTGGACAGGGTCCTGGCTTTCCCGTAGAGCGCACAGTCCCCGTGCTTCACGGTATGGCCTCACTCCCCTCCGTCCCTGAGCCCATAAGGCATGGTCTGCTCAGCCCTGCTCCTCGCCATCTCGAGATTCAGCCTGGGGCCAAGGGAGCGGCCTGCAGGGGCAAGGGCTGTGCAAATGGATGTGCAAAGGGAAGAACAGGACCGTGAAATGTTCGAGGCACCGTGATTAGTTCCCAGGGCGATTTTCTTCTGCTGCGGCGCATTTTCGCTGCCTCCCCTGCTCTTCCATTGCTGTGCTCTGCGTAGTGGCTTCCCCCATCCCCGCATGCCGCTCTGCCCATTGGCCATCGCATGCTGGACTTTTATGCCCAGGGGCCCATTTGACCAGGCTGGCTTCAGGGTGCCGAAGTTGCCTTGAGTGCAAGGGATTGGCAGCCTTGTAATGTGCCTCGGCCGCCCCAGAGTCTCCCCCCACCTCAGTAAGTTAATTGAAGCGGAGCCGGCAGCACCCCGGAGTTGCTGTTGGATGCTGGCTCGCCTGCTCAGCGCATCCTTCCACTTAACGCACAGCCCCTCTGCTGATAGGTGCTCTGTGCCGCAGCCATGCAGGGGGTTCCCGTCAGCCATGCCATTTGCTTGTGGCCGTGTCAGACTCGGGGCTCCCCTTTCCCGTAGGAGCACTGGCACAGCTGGCTGCCATAGCCAAACCTGTAGCACGTGGGCCCCGCAGCTCTGCCAGTGAGCTCTGGAGGGTATATCTACTGCAGACATCCATCCGTCTCACGGGGTGGGATCCATTGTGGGCTCACCCCAGCCGATTGCCAAGTGCAGTCCTGCCGAGAGCTGCCTCTGTGGTACATGGGGCTGGAGCTTTGCTCAAGGCCCCCTGGTTAGGAGGCAGCCGCAGAGCGTGTGTGTCTGGTGCCCTGTTGCCTTCAGCATGGAGCACCCTGGTATGTGAACCCAGTGACTCCGTGCAAGGCTCCAGGTGCAGCATGCTCCACGTCGCACACCCTCCTCCTGGGCCAGCCTGAACGGCAGTCGGGGAAGCTGCCAGCATGGATTCGCTCCCCTTGGCACGTGCTGCTGGCACGGGCAAGGGAGATGGGCCAGAACCGCCAGCCGCAGCAGTGCGGGGGCTGCGTCTTTGCCATGGGGAGTGTGGAGGGGACACCCTGAGCTGCCTGCTGTGATTCACCCTGTGGGAGGAGCCGGCCACTGTCTGTGCAGTGGAAGAGAGAGTCTCGGGGCTCTGCACCCCTGTCCGTGCCCTGGCGCAGGTGGGGGATGAACCCTGAGCTGGTGGCTGTGCTCTCCTGCCTCTGCACCAGGGCCCAGCCCGCCAAGCCCCCACCTCAGCCCCCGGCCCTCACCCATCCTGTGTCTCCCATAGATCCCGTGCTACGAGTTCCAGGAGCAGAAATCGGAATGGCAGAAGAACGCCTACATCAAGGGCAAAATGAGCAAAGCCATAGCCAAAGAGATGGCTAAGTAACCACAGTCCAGCTGAGGTGGGGTGAGAGGGGGCTGCTGCGTGACCCACCGCTGCTGTATAGAAATGTTCACCAGAATAAAGTCACTGTTGTACAGTCCAGCTGGCTCGGCATGCAGCTGTGTTCACTAGCCCGGCTTGTGCGCGCAGCACGGCGCGCTTGCCCTCCTCACTCTGAGCGGGCAGCTGCGCATGCTGCCTGCTGCTCTTTGGGCTGGGGGCAGGAGTTGGAAGGGGTCCCAGGGCTGTCAGGGAAGCTCTGTTTATGGACCCTCTGCTGGGGTTAATGACTGAATAAAGTCTTCCCACATCTGTCCTGGTTTGAGCCAGCACCAGAGCCGCTTGCCCCGCAGGGGCACTCCAAGGCAATGGAGACCAGGGGAGGCTCTCGCCTGGGCTGTGCCACTGGGCGCTGACACCCTTCCAGCTGTCCTTGGAGCTGAGCCGGGACGGAGGCAGGCTCTATCTGGGAAATGGATGCAAAGCCCAAGGCGGGACCGGGATCAGTGGAGCTGGCAGCCTTGGTGCTGGGTGCGAATGCAGATAAGCAGTGGCTTGTGGGCTGGGGCTGGGATCCGCGGGTGCGAGGCGACAGCAGCAGTTCCTGGCTCGCTGGCACGACACCCCCCGAGCCATTCGGGACACGGCACTCTCCAGCCAGGCTGACATAATCAGGCGTGCTCCCTGGTGCCGGCACGGCCCCGGGCTGGCGCGTTCCAGCAGACCATGCATCAGCACATCCTCGGCCTGCCCCACCCCCACGCCGGCTCCAGAGCCTTCCCGTCCCCGCTGCGTGCCAGCCGGCACGTGTGCATGCCCGGGGTGCCCGCACCGGGTCAGGGCAGTGCGCAGCAAGGCCTCGCCGTGGGCTCGGCTAGGGGCCTGGCAAAGGGGTGGCAGCAGCTGAGCTCAGGTGAGCCCAGTGGCGGTCCTTATTCAAGGCCGGGCTGTCCTGGGAGCCCTGCTATAATCAGCTGCGCCCCTTGCTGAGGCTTCGTGGGAGGCCTGTCTGGGTCTTCCCACAACGCCCTGGGCACATTGCAGAGGGGTGTGTTTGGGCGCAGGGCCGGGGCAGTCCTGGTACGAGCCAGGCCGGGGAGCGACACAGGCGTGCCCGCGGGGCGCAGGCCCCCGGCTGGGGGCGGGCTCCATCCGTCGGGGCACGGGGCACAGTTCTCCGGGGCTGGTCCCTGCTGGGAGGGCTGGAAAACCTTGCCCGCAGGGTCTGCGCCCAGGCCCTCCGGGAGGCACAGGGTCCTCTGGCCCCTGCAGAGACCAGAGGGGTCGGTGCCTGGGGCTGCGGGGCAGCGACTCCCCAGGGTCAGGGCAAGCTGCTTCCAGGGACTTGGGGAAGGGGAGTTGCAGAGGAGCCGGTTTCAGGGCCGCGCGGTCGAGCTGAGGCACGATGGCAGCCGGGCCCAGCCAGGACACGGGATCCTGGAGCCAGGGCCTGGCTGGGAGCACAGAGGCAGGTAGCATCTCCCAGGCCTACGAACAGCAGGGTGAGCCTTAGGAACGGGGCTAGGGCTGCGCCCATTGTGCCTCTGCCACAGATCCCCTGGGTGGCCTTGGGCACAGCCCTTAGCCTGGTTCATGCCAGGGGCTCTCCGGAGAAGGGGGCTGGGCGCTGCCGTAATGCGCCGCTTGCACCGTGTCCAGCCGAGTCAATGCCAAGTCCAAGCTGGAGCAGGTCTCCCAGGCAGCGCAGGGGGCACCGGGTCACAAGTCGGTGTTCAGAGACGTGGCGGCCTCGGGGGTCCCAGCGGCACTGGCCTGAGCCAGGGGGCAGGCCTGGCACCAGAGCCCCCGCAGATGGGCAGCATGTCCCCCTGTGCGCCCCAGAGCCAGGCCCGGGCTCTGAAGCAGAGGGAAGCACCACCTGAGCCGTGCTGCCAGGCCGGGCCTCAGTTTCCCCACCTCCATGCCGGAAGGCTGGGAGCCAGGCCGTCTCGGGGCAGGGGCTGCATTGTCTCCGTCTCACAGCCCAGGGCAGGACGCGGTGGGAGAACCGGATGCCCCGTAACACATGGGCTGCAGCTGCGGAGGCTCGTGTTGCCGGTGTTGGCCTGGCTCTGCCTTTCCTGCGTCTCACCTGCGGCGGGGGGGGGGGGGGCAGCAATCACCCCTGGCCCCCGCAGACACCGCACAGACCCCTTGTGCCAGGCCGCGCTGCAGAACCTGACGCCTTCCCCTGCAGCTCCCCGGCGCCTCCGCGCAGCCCGCGGCCGAGATTCCCAGCCTGTCCCGGGACTCCAGGAGCTGGGGCCTGGTCAGCAGCCCCCACCCGTGCCCGCCGGGCAGGGGAGCAGGCGACGGGTCTGTGGCCGGGGACTTCCCCGGGGTGGTGGGGCCCCCGCCCCGGCCGTCTCTGCCAGGAGCACGAGCGGCTGAAAAGCTGTTGCCGGGGCCCCCGGGAGCCAGGCCGTGTGTGTGCAAGCAGGTGGGGGGGGTGCTGTGTGTGCGCACGCACGCATGTGTGCCTGTGTCCATGCATTTGTGCATGTGTGCTTGGGTGTGTGTGCATGTGGCAGTGTGTGTGTGTGGGTACATGTTCCTGTGTGTCCATGTATTTGTGCATGCATGTGTGTTTGGGAGGGTGTGCGTGTGCACTGTCTGCACGTGTGTGTGTGTGTGTGTGTGCGTGTGCGCCTATGCCATGTCCATGCGTGTGTGTATGTGCCAGAGTGTGCATGTATATGTGCACATGTCTGCACTGTGTGTGTGCATGTCTGTAGCTGTGTGCATGTGTGTGGATGAGTGTGCGCGCGCGTGCACCTCTGTGTGTCTGCACCTGTGTGTCCATGCATGTGTGCAATCCTTTGTGTGTCCATGAATACATGTGCACTGTTGTGTGTGCCCTGTGTGCATGCGTGTGCGTACATGGCTGGCTGTAGAGGCGCCCCCCCCCCCGCCCCGCGATGCCCCAGCTGCTCTGTCATTGGCTAGTTTGGATCCTGGGGGGGTTAACTCATTGTCATGGCAACCAGCGGGGGGGGAGCAGGTTGCTATGGTTCCCGGGCTGACACGGGAAGAGCCAACCCGCCCGGGCGACCCCCCGTCCATCCGGCCACGGGCCTGCAAGGGGGTCCTGCCCAGCCCCCGGGGGCTGCGGGGCCTGGCTGGGCCGCCCCTCCCCGGCAGGAGACTCCCCCAGCAGTGCCGGGGCCCGGCCGGCCTCGCCCCCTGCCCCCTGCCCCCGGGCAGCGCTGAGTCAGCGGGATCGGGGCCGTGACTCAGCGGGGCGGTCCGGGGTCCGTGCGCCCCGGGGCCGCGCTGGCGGCCGCCCCGCCCCGGGAGCTGCCGGGCACGCGGGCCCCGAGCTCGTAGGTCTGGGAGCTATTTGTGCCCCGGGGCCGCACCGCGGAGCCCGAGGGGCGAGGCCCGCCCGGCCGGGCCCGCGGCTGATGCAAAGATGACCGCACGCGTGAAAGAGGCGCCTCGGGCCCGGGGGCGGGGGCACAGCAGGCCGTCCTGCGGCCCGTGGGGCTGCCCGGAGCGGCGGGAGGCCGGGCTTCGGGGGTCAGATGCAGGGGGCAGGCCTGCCATTATTGCTGGGGTCTCCCGGGGCCCGATCAGACTGGTTTGGGGGGGGGCTGGCCGGCCTCCGCCTGGGAGCTCGGGGGGGTCCCAGTGCGGCCGACTTGCTGGAGCCATGCGCCCCCCCCAGCCCCGCCACGGTGCCCACGGGGTACTGGAGCAGGGGTGCCCTGAAGGGACCCGGCTCATCTTCCTGCTTGCCCCCTCGGGGCGGGGTAGGATGGGCTCTGGGTGAGGTCCCCAAGATCTCCCCCCACGCCCCGGAGACTGCCCCCGCCTGCTCCATCCACCCCCATCACCACTTCAGCCTCCCCCCACCCCATTTAACGATCCCAGGGGGTGACCGTCCTGGGGAAACTGAGGCACGCAGGGCTCTGCCTCGCACTGCAGCGGAGCAGCCGAGGGGGGGCTCAGGTGTCCCGTATGGGGCCGATGCTGCCGTCCGCCGGCTCGTGCCCCATAGCCCGAAGCCGGGGGGGCGGCTGGGTCGGGTCAGGGCCGGGGAGCCCTGCGGGGGGCACGGCTTCACGGGGCGCCCCATGGAGCGGGGGGCACGGCTTTGCGGGATGGGGTTGCGGGGCGCCCCGTGGAGCTGGGGGCACGGCTTCGCGGGGTGGGGTTGCGGGGCGCCCCGTGGAGCGGGGTGCACGGCTTCGCGGGGTGGGGTTGCGGGGCGCCCCGTGGAGCGGGGTGCACGGCTTCGCGGGGTGGGGTTGCGGGGCGCCCCATGGAGCGGGGGGCACGGCTTCGCGGGGTGGGGTTGCGGGGCGCCCCGTGGTGCTGGGGGCACGGCTTCGCGGGGTGGGGTTGCGGGGCGCCCCGTGGTGCTGGGGGCACGGCTTCGCGGGGTGGGGTTGCGGGGCGCCCCGTGGTGCTGGGGGCACGGCTTCGCGGGGTGGGGTTGCGGGGCGCCCCGTGGTGCTGGGGGCATGGCTTTGCAGGGTGGGGTTGCGGGGCGCCCCGTGGAGCGGGGTGCACGGCTTCGCGGGGTGGGGTTGCGGGGCGCCCCATGGAGCGGGGGGCACGGCTTCGCGGGGTGGGGTTGCGGGGCGCCCCGTGGAGCGGGGGGCACGGCTTCGCGGGGTGGGGTTGCGGGGCGCCCCGTGGTGCTGGGGGCACGGCTTTGCAGGGTGGGGTTGCGGGGCGCCCCGTGGTGCTGGGGGCACGGCTTCGCGGGGTGGGGTTGCAGGGCGCCCCATGGAGCGGGGGGCACGGCTTTGCAGGGTGGGGTTGCGGGGCGCCCCGTGGTGCTGGGGGCACGGCTTCGCGGGGTGGGGTTGCGGGGCGCCCCGTGGTGCTGGGGGCACGGCTTTGCAGGGTGGGGTTGCGGGGCGCCCCGTGGAGCTGGGGGCACGGCTTTGCAGGGTGGGGTTGCGGGGCGCCCCGTGGAGCTGGGGGCACGGCTTTGCAGGGCGCCCCGTGGAGCGGGGTGCACGGCTTTGCAGGGTGGGGTTGCGGGGCGCCCCGTGGTGCTGGGGGCATGGCTTTGCAGGGCGCCCCGTGGAGCGGGGGGCACGGCTTCGCGGGGTGGGGTTGCGGGGCGCCCCGTGCAGCCGGGTGCGTGGCCCGGAGCATCAGGGACGCCCAGCCTGGCCCGGCCGTCGCTGTCCCGGCCCGGGCGACGCCGCAGCGGCCCCCGCCCCCGAGCCCCCCGCTGGGCCCGGGGGCAGGATCGGGGCCAGCGTGACTCAGGGGTGCCGCGGCTGATGCAACGGCCCCGGAGGGAGGCCGCGGCGGCGCTCGCTGCCCCCCCCTCGCTGCAGTGCCTGGCACACACCCTGCTTTTCTCTGCTGAGACAGGGCGAGCGGGGGGGGGCTGCTGACATCATCCAGCATGACAGGGCTCTTCAAGCAGCCGCCGCGCCGGCCCCCCCGCAGCTCCCCGGTGCGCCGGCCCGGCGCAGCCTCATCCGCAGCTCGCAGCCCGCGGCGGGAGGCGGGAGCGCACTGGGGGCGGCAGCCGAGCCCGCGATGAGCCCCCCGCCGGCGCGCTAGCTCTGCGGCCGCGGCGCACCGGATGACAGATCATGCCTGGAGAGGCCGCCAAGGCTGCGGGGGCCGCGGAGCAGGAGGACCCCGGGGTCCCGCAAGCCGCTGGCGCAGGTGAGGCCTCGCGGCCGCCCCGGAGTTGGCGAAGTTGGCGGGTGCCCGGGCGCGGGGCGATGGGGGCGCGGGCCGTGGCCGGGGGGCGCGGGAGAGGAGCGGGGGGCCGCGCCGCGGGCCAGCCCCTCTCCTCGCGTAGCTCACCCCCCTCGGAGGCCGGGGAGGGGGGAGGCAGGGAGGACCCCGGCCCCCGAGGCAGGACGTGCCCTTCCCAGGGGCGCCGGGGCCTGGATCCGCGGGCCGACCCCCAGGCAGGAGACTCGCCGCCTGGCCCCCGTGGCAGGGGACCCCCGGGCCCTCCTCGCTGCCCCCGCGTCTCCCCCGTGCCGGCCGGGAGGAAACCGAGGCGCGGCGGGGCGCAGGGACTCCCCAAGGTCAGGGCAGTGCGGGCCCCGCACCTCCAGCATCGGGGCACCCGTGCCGCGGCGGGTGGGGGTCGCTCCCCTGCCCCCATGGCAGGAGGGAGGCTGAGCAGGGCACAGCCCCCTCGGGGGGCGACTCGGAGCCAGGTCGGGGGGCGTCTCGCAGCCCACCCGCCTTGCCCCCGGGGCCGGCGCTGCCCCGTCTCCAGCCCTGGGGCTCGGGGGGCTCGGGAGGGGGCGGCGCGGGTGCTGGGCCTGTGCCCGGCTCCCGGTCCTGCCCTGCCCTGCCCGCAGGGGCGGCTTCCCCTGTGAGCGGGGGTAGGAGGGGGCCTGAGGGATGCCGCGATGCTTCAGCCCAGCAGCTCCCTTCCTCTGCCCCCGGGCCCACAGGCCCCGGCGTGCCCCCTGCGCCAGCAGGCCCGCTCGCGCCTCCGGGCGCCCCTGAGGAGGAGAGCCGGGTCAGCGCCGGCAGGGTTAAACCCCTCAGCGTCGCTGGGGGGCTGCATCGCGTGCCGGGGGCAAGCGAAGTCGCCGGGCATCACCTGCGCTCGCGCCAAGGGGCAAGGCGGCATCTCTGAAAGGCTTGCGGCCCGGGGCTGCAACGGGGGGGCCAGACAGCCGGGACTCCTGGGTGTTGCCCTTAGCTCTGCCCCCGACGCCCCCCCCAGGCGAGCGCGCTCTGTGCCTCGGTTTCCCTGGGTGTCGCTGAGGTTTGGCTCCCACTCGCGTGGTCTTGGACACTTCAGGCAGCACGGGGGGCGGGCGCACGGCCAACGAGAGCCTGGCACGCACCAGCGAGGTGGTGGGGCTCGGGGCCCGCGTGCACCTTCCTGTGCGAGGGCTGTGTGCGCGCGTGCGTCCCGCAGACGGGTGCAACGGCCCGTGTGGGGGCCGTGGGTGTGTCTGCCTGGGTGCTAAAGGGGGGGAGGGGCTGGCGTGCACGTGGGTGTACAACAGCGTGCGCCGACGCGCGCGTCCGCACTAGCCACATCGCACACCGCGGCAGCAGAGCAGGGGGCTGGCACGTGTGGGTGGGTGTGTGCCAGAGCCTGTTTGCTCTGGCATCCGTGCGCGTGCGAGCCTGCGCGGCAGGTGCATGGCAGCGCGTTGTCTCCACCGTGGTCGGGCAGGCCCGCGTGGGCGCGCGGGGCCGGCACATCTGTGTGCACCGGCGGGCCGCGGGGTGCCCGTGCGTGAGCCAGGCACGCGTTGGGGGGGAGACAGGCCTGGGGCCAAGGGGCGCCTGGCATGGCGATGGCCCCCGCTGCAGGGCGGCAGGGGCAGAGGAACCCGGCTCCCTGCAAGAGCGGCCGAGGCAGGGAAAGCCCCCCGTCTCCCCGCAGAAACGCCCCGCGGGGCATCAGGCGGGTGGGTGGCGGGCAGCGCCGCAGGCGCACGGCCCTCCCCCGCGCGCAGGCAGACGGGAGACGGCGGCGTTAGCGCGACCTACATACAGAAGAGGACGGCGGGGCCGCCGCGGGCAGGGGCAGACGTATCCCGCAAGCGAGGGAGGCCGACGGCCGCCCCGCTTTTTGCAAATCCCTGCAGCGAGAAGCCGGGATGGTTGTGTCTTACAGAGAAGTCCAGGAGTGGCGATCTGGGGGGGCCCAACCAGCTGCGAATCCAGATGCGTGGCTGCGGGCAGGGCCGGGGAGCGAGCCGCCCCGGTGGGGGCAGATCCCCGCCGCTTGCCCCATCCCTGCCCCGCGGGCAAGACGTCCTCAGAGAGAGACCCCGGGCCCCCAGGCTTTCCGCGCCCGACCCAGGCCGCGCCGAGGCTGCTCCGGCAAGGGTGACATTTCTGCAGGCCCCAGGAAGTTTGAGGGGGAAAAACAGCCGCAAAGCCGTCGCCGCTGAAGCGACAGCGGCACAACAGAGGCTGTTCTGTGTGGATCCGGCAGAAATAAAAAAAGGCATTGTGCTCGGTCTGCTGGATTTGCAGCAGCAGCAGCAGCTCGCCGAAAGCGCAAGCCGCGGCACTGCGGACTCCGCCGTCGGGAGCCGGGCTCGAGCTGGGGGCCGACACCGGGGGTTGCGGCCTGGCGGGCCGGCCCCACCCCGTCACCCCGGGGCAGCGCGAGCGAAGCCACGGGTGCTGGCGGGCGGTCAGCGGCAGGGCTCCACTTTCAGCCGGCCGGGCTGGGCACTGACGGCCGAGGCCGCGGGGGAGCCACGGTTACAGGCCTCCTCCGCGCTTCCCAAAGCTGGGTGGACCGCGGCCAAGCCGGCCAAGCCAGGGCCGGCGTGGTGGACGTCCCGGTCCTTTTAGCGAGCGCCGAGGGATGCAGGAGCCGCCCTCCCTCCCTGCTCCACACCCCAGGGTGTAGCCCCCCGAGCTGACCCTGTGACAAACACCCCACTCCTCCTCCGCTGGCCAGACCCCTCCTCGCCTTCGTGGCCAGCTGACGCCCTGCACCCTGCACCCACCCCTACCTGGACGCGACTCTCCAAGGCGGGTGACCACCCCTGCCCCCGGGCCCCTCGCCCTGATCCCACCCAAGGCACCGTGCGGGGCCAGGGTGCAGGAGACGCGGGTCCTGGGTCTGGCTCCTTGCCTTCGCACTTCGCAAAGGAGCCCCGAAGCGCCCCGCGTCCGCGACCCTTTAGACCGCGGGGACGCGCAGCGCCGAGCGCCGGCTCTCACACTGCGGTTACCCAGGGACATACAGCAAGGGCCCCCGACGGCATCCCTCCCTCCACCTACTCGGGGGGCCGCAGGCGACGGGGCAGGACAAAGCCGTCTCCAGCAGGCCGGTCATATCCCGCGGGATTAGCAGGGATGAGCGCCACCCCCCTCCGCTCCCCGGTGCAGGGCGCCGTAAGGGCGCCGCTCTCTTCCCCAGACGGGGGCACGGAGCAGGATATTAGACTTCCTCGGCGGGCCCGTGCCAAGCCTGGCCCCTCACCCCACGCAGCGCCGGGCACCGGGCGACCCAACTGAATAGGGACCCGGCTCTCCAAGCTCCCCCGAGGCGCGCCGCGCCGCGCGTCTGCGATGACACTTCCACGCAGCGCAGCTCCTCCGTCGCCTTCAACCGCTCGGGAAAGGTCACCGGCCTGGTCCGGCCTTCGCAGCACAGCGCGCGTTTGCGTTTGGCTCCCACCGGCCGTCAGACGGGCGCGCGCTTGTGCGGGAGAAGCCGCGTCCGCCCGCCACAGCAGTGCAGCCACGTCTGGGGCGCGACGGCCCCGCCGCACCCCGCCACGGGCCTGGTCAGAGGACCCCCGGCCTGCAAAAGCCCCCAGGCATGGCCGTAGTCCAGCCTGCGAGGGAGGGAGCCGGCTGGCCGGACGCCCCCGACCGCCCGACGCGGGGACGGCAGCTAGGCGAGGCCGCCGGCCCCCGGCAGCGCTTCACGCGCGGCGACGTGAAGAGGGTCCCAGACAGCCGCACCGCCGGGCCCAGCGCGCGGGGGCTTCTGCTGGGAAAGCGCTGCCTAGCTAGCAGTCCCTCCGTGCTCGTCCCCCCGGGTCTCCCCAGCAGCGCCGAACTGGGCCCGCCTGCAGGGGCGCACCGCGGCAAGCTGCGGCCACCTCTGGGGTGGAGCGCAGCGGGCGAGGCAAGGAGGATGCTGCGCCCCGTGGCCGCGGGGAGGGGGACTCGATGAGGGAGACGGAAGGGACCTGCGGGCTCAGCAGCTCTGCCGCGCTTCCGGCAGCTGGATCGCAGAGCAGAGCGGGACTTGGGAGGTCGGGGGGGCAGAGGCTTATTCACGTCCTTCTCCAGCAAGTCACCAGGGAGCAAGCCGTATGGGGGCTAGAGGCCCCCCGCTGCCCGCCTCCCCTCCGCCAGCAGCTCTGCCTCTCGCCGGGGGGCAAGGGCGAGTAGCCAGGGAGCATGGCCCCTTCTCGTGCCTCCCCCACCCCACTCCCAGGTGTCCCATCGGCTCCAGCTCACCATGCTGCCCCTCTGCTGCTGCACAAGACCTGCACGCAGGGCACCTCCAACTACACCCCCTTTTTTTAAGACACTAATGGGCAGAAAAGCAGCAGAGCCAAGCCCAGAGAAACCAAAAAAAAACCCAAAACCAAGCCACCCCCAGCCCCTGTGTCTTATATACACTAGGGCTCCAAGCCCTGCCCCCTTTCTCCCTCCCAGAAGACCTTGCAGCCCCAGGTCCTACCTGATAAAAGCAGGTGTGCTGGCTCCTCCTCAGAGGGCTGGTCTCCTTGGGGTGGGTTTCAGGGCTGGGGCAGGTAGTGGTTTCTCTCCTTGCTTGGTGCTGGGGCCTCTGCCAGAGGCTGGGGGCTTTGCCATGGCCCTAGCGCAGTCTCCAGCCTCTAGCTCTTCCCTCCAGCCGCAAGATCTTCCCCGCGCCTCGTGCTTGCCGGCCTTGGGCCCCGCGAGTGCAGCCGGCGCTCAGGGGCTGCAGGTGCCGCGGGTCCCAGGTGAGCAGCGGGGCTGGGGCTGGGGCTGGGGCTGGGGCTACCGCTTGGCTAACGAGCTGCCTGGAGGCTGCTTCCCAGCCTGCTGCTCGGGGACCCTGGCTTGCAGGAGCAGCCGTGTGGGGCTGTGGGGCTCCCAGCTCGGGGGTATGCTGCACCCAGGGCTGGGTCTTCCCTGCCCTGGGCACCTCTGGGTGGGTGCCATGGGTTGAGGGTCTGTGGGGAAGCCTGCCTTGCTGAGCCTGGGCTGCAGTTAGGCTCGCTAGAGCTGAGCGACCCCTTGGAAAATGCTAGTTCTTTGACTGCAGAAAAGCAATAGAGCAATTCTTTTGCAAAGACCTGGGCAGGCTGTTTCGACACTAGGGCTTTCCTGGTTGATGCGTCTGGGTTGATCCTGCGCATCACGCGGTGCTGCGGTCTCGAGGCAAGGCTGCTGCAGCCCCTGGCTGAGGCTGCCTGGGCTAGACGGTCGGCTTGGCTCCCGAGGGCTAGCAAGCCCTGCCTCGAGCTCTGGAGAGCAAGGCTCCCTGGAGTCTGTGGGGCCTGGCCGAGGCCCCCTGCGCTGTGGCTCTGGGTGGGGGCGCGCTGGCCCGTGGGGGGCCGTGCTAGCGTGCCGGCTCAGCGACTGCGGCTGGTTTTGGCTGCGCGCCGCTCGGGGTCTTGAGCCGGCCTGGCTGATCCCCCCTGCCGTGTGCCCTGTCCCGGGGCTAATCCCCGCGCAGGGAGATGCTGCTCGTGGGGATTAGGGCTCCCCTTGGGGCGTCACGGCTCTAAGCTCCTTGCAGCCAGGTCGGTTGTCTCCTTGTGCCGTGGGCGGCACATGGGCTGCTGAGCCCTTGAGGGGATTTGCACGGGCTGGGGTTGGAGCTGCCTCCTCTCCAGGCTTGTTGCCTGCTGTTGTGGTCTCCGGCAGGGTGGCCCTGGGCACTGCCAGGCTGCAGAAGCCTGGCAGGAAAGCCTGCTTTCTCAAGGGCTTTCTACCCTGGAGCCTCCCCCAGATGCATGACCCCCTCTCCCCACCAAGCCTGGCACCTACCCCTCTGCTCCTCCAGGAGATGGGCAATTTCAGCTTCGTTGCAGAGATCCAGGGAGGGCATGCCTACAAACCAGTGGGGTGCAGAGGAGACGGGGTGCTTGCATGGCCATGGAACAAGGTTACATAGGCGGGGTGGTAGTGGCCAGATAATAAATGAGGATTAGGGTAGATGCAGCCCATAATATTGCAGCAGAGCTGCTTGCAGTCTCTGGTACCAACATCTGGATGGCCTCTCCGTCCCGGGTGATGGTTCAGTACCAGCCTAGTCACTGATCCGAAGTGCCCGGGGGGCGCGAATCCAGATGGAGCAGATGCCCCATGTGGGAATGTGCTCTGGAGGCCCAGGGCTCGGGCACGCACGGCCTTCGGCTCAGGGGAGGGTGGAGCTGCAGAAATGCAGAGCAAGCCTAGCTGACCTGCCCAGCAGCCAGGGCTGCAGCTGGGTGTGTGCCCACCTGCGATGGTGGTAAACTGCAAGGCAGCCCTGTGCACCCTGCAAACCTGGCAGCTCTGGCATGGAGGGGGGGAGCTAGCAGGGCTGGCGCTTCTCCAGGCAAACCCAGTGGGGCTGTGGCAAGATCTCAACCTCAGATGGTGTCCTCCAGAAAGACTTAAAGCATCCGGAAAACCCACTCATGCAAAGTGCAGTAAAGGGCAAAAAACCGTGATGTGTACAAGCGCCCCTAGGGCTGGGCTAGGGTCTGCCCCCATCCACTTGCTTGGTCACCTTTGCTGTTGCACATGGCCTGGCTCCTAGTCTGAGCAGGCTGCCCCGTGCAGCAGGGGTGTTTTGAGAGGCTGCAGGAGCCCCTGGTGCCCCGCCCTGAGCCCAGCTGCTGTAGGTAAGCGAAGAGGGAAGGGCTCTCGCGCCTGCTGTGGCGTCTTGGAGCTGGGCAGGGGCAGCCTCTCGGCTTGCATATTGGATGCGCTTCCACTAGCTAATGGCTTGCTGGCAGGAATAGCGTCTCGAGGGGCGCGGGGCCATCTCTCCGGCTTCTCGGAAGCAGCCATCCTGCCCAGCCTCTGGGGCCGACTGTGATCGATCGGTGCTAGCAATGGAAACGGCATCCGCCAGCCTCCGCCCCAGAGGTGGCTGCAACTGGGTGAGCTGAGATGCTCCTGATCCAGCTGGATCATGGGTAAATAAAGGTGCCACTTGCTCATCCAAGACCTTGTTTGTCTAATTGAGTGCCTTTCCAGTAGCAAGACAGTGGCTTAAGGGCGTGTAGCTGTTGGCTGCTCCCCTGCTGTCCATATGCCTCCATGGTGCCTCAGTTTCCCTCATGTCATCCTCTGCTGTTCTCGCTCAACCCTGGCTTGGATAAGCGGAGTTGCCAGTAGCTTCTAATCACGTGGGTTTTCTAGAGAGCAAATCCCTGTGTTGAAGGCCCTGGGCAGACCCCAGCTGTGCTAGTATTAAATTATACTGGGATAAGCGGTGTGCGGCCAGTCTGTCTGCTCCCATCATGGTATCAGAAGAGCTGACCCGCTGTAACTTGAAACCCCAATGAAGCCAGGGCTAGGGTTGCAAGGGGTAGCTAGCCAGGTAAGGGCCGGGTGCCAGCAGCTGTTCCCCTTCCCCCTTTGAAAACAGTGGTGTGGGACGGACCCCTGTGGCTTGCACAGCTCCTTCCCATCATGTGGACAGAGCAAGGAAGCTCAGGGTGTTGCTATTTGAATGCCTAATAATTGCAATAACTGAACCTTGTAAAGTTGGGGGGGGCCTTGCCCCTCTGCTCGGGGTCAGACCAACCCTGCATTTGGGGTCAAAGGCATGTTATCCCCTGGTCAGATGGGTATGGACTGGGGGGGTTACCCTCCTTTGTGGTGGGGGCACGGCCCTCTTCCTTGGATCTCTCCTGTATATTAACAACTTCTTGTGAAAGCAAGACGCTGCGGCTCCCCTGCGGCAGGGTCGGATGTGATGCCTGGTGCTGTGTTGGGGCCGGTGGTGGTTTTATGAAGAGTTTTCAGATGATGGATTTGTCTGGGATGGTTTGGACAGGGCTAATCCTGCCTCGGGCAGGGGTTGGACTAGATGTGACCCACAGAGGTCCCATCCGGCCCCACTTCTCTCTGGGGATCCCAGGAGCCAATGAACTACACACCAGGGAGCTTCAGTGTTGGAGGGTGTTTGGTGGTTTTTCTCCCCCGGGTTTCTGGGCTTTGGCCACGTAGGGCCAGGAAGCAATGTGCTGTGCTGCTTTGGGGGCTGGGGTTTGGGTGGCTTTTTCATTTAATTATTTATCTTTCCTTCAGAGGCACTGGGTGCTGGCTGGAGATGCACTGGCCCAACCCAGCTGCCTTTTGCTGGGCCTTGATCCCAGAGGGACTTGCCCCTCTGCTCGGGGTCAGAGCGACATTGCATTGGGATCAGGAAGAAATTCTCCCCCCCCCCCCCGGTCCCATGAGGATGGGTGGGGTGGTGGGGCTTACCTTCCTCTGTAGGGGCCTGGCATCTCTTGGGTACGTTTGAACACCCGTTACAGCGTCGGGGCACTGCCAGCCCTTGTCGCCCTGCTTTACCTGTGCCAGGTTTGGGGCTTTCAGCGTCGTGGCGCACTCGTGCAGCGGGGTTGACGGCAGGTGACCACGGGCTTGGATGGGGACAGTCCTGGGGGCTGACTTCGATGTGACCTCCTGAAAGCCCTGCCAGCCCGACCAGTCTATGATCCCATGAACAAGAAACCTTCTCTTCCCGTCCCGAACGGTCCTGTAGCATCTCTCTCTCGCCTGCAAGAGTGCCGCCGAAAGGGGACACGTTCTAACCATGGGACACGGTGGCGAGGTCTCGTACACGGCTCCAGCTCCTCCCTCCGGTGCTGCAGCATCACGGGCTTCCTCTCCCTCGGGAAAGCACTTGGGTACCCTCGCCCCAGGTCTCTGCCGAGCTGCCAAGACGGGGTCTACCCTCCCGGGAGGCTGCTGCAAATGCACTTGCATTTGGACTTGAATCTGGCGGGGCCAGACACGGGCAGAGCGCCACCCCGGCTCTTGCCCACAGTGATGCAACCTGGCCTGCCACTAGTCCAGGGGCCTGAGCACCTCCCCTCGGGCAGGGGGCTGCTAGGGGGGCCCGCAGACCCTGGTGAACAGAGCGGGAGCCCGGGGAGGGAGCTGGGCTGCGGGAACAAAGGCGATGCCTGTTCTGCGTTTTGTGAGTCGGTGTCCACAGAAGGTGGCCTGGTCCCTTCGGGTGCACGTGGACACGGACCGAGCCTTTGAGGCCTCACAATGCCGCCCTCCATCACGTGGCGGTATTTTTTTTTCCCCCCACCCCCTCATGAATAGTTGGCTGCAAACTGCTGAAGTGAACAGCTTGCGAACAAAGGCGGGAGCCTGTTTGTATGAACTCCTGGGAAAGCCTGTGAATAGATCCCAGCTGCTAATTTGCAGGGCAGCAAGGGCTAGAAACCTCAGCAAACGATGCCTACCCCCGGCCTCCTTATGTAAAGACTGGGGGCGGGGGGCAGCACAGGCATGAAGATTTTTGGCCGGTGTTTCGCAAACAAAACAACCATCTCTTGCCCATCTCGTCACGGCTCTCCAACACTTAATTTGAGCATTTATACAGTTTTCCAGCACTATCGGTTACCAGGAAGAGTCTGTGCTGACTGATTTCACGTACTTCCTTGCATACAACCCCCTGCCCCTAAATATAATGCACTTTTCTTTTTTTTCCCCCCCTTCCTTCTGCCTTTCGAAAACAAGATTTAGCCAGTTTATGGCTGCCTAGAGCGGGGACGGAGCCTAATCTTCAGCTGATTTCCCCCTCCCTTCTGTGCATAACTAAAGCTGAGTCCCTAGCTGCTGCTGCAGACTGGTCTCCATGGGTGGATCTGGTTTTGAGAAGCACTCAAGAGGCTGTGAAGCGGAGACCAGGAGCAGCTAGCAGACGGCCAAATTGCCCTAAGGAAGGTTTTGCCAGTCCAGCTAACATCAAGTCCATTAGAGAAGTACAACGAACCATTAAATCCATGGCCTCGTTGGGCTGCCTGAGCAGTAGCACCACAGCTGCCGCCCTATGGAGCAGGATCCCACTAGGCTGCTTCTGACGGTGGGCAGAAAACCTAGTATGCCCTCCGTTTTGGGGGTCCTGTTTCTTTTTTTGGGGGGGTGAGGCGAGAAGGTGCATGTTATATGTGAGGAAAATATAGCAGCAGCCATGTTTGACCTTGCTGTGGGCGCTGGAGACCTTCCAAAACAAATCGGGTTGTGCCTTTCCTGCCTTCAGCGCGGTGCCTTGGTTTGGTAGCTCTTGTTCAGGAGACGTATGAAGCGACTTCTTCTGGTGCAGAGGACAGGCTTTGTCCTGCAAATCTCTGCCTGGGCGAGAATAGCACTGCATCAGGGCCTGGGTCCCTGGCCTTGCTTCTCGGGGGCCAGGCTCCCCAGAGAGGGGGTGCAGTCCCCATCCTCGGAGGTGTTTAAGACCCGGGCAGACAAAGCCCTGGCTGGGGTGATGTAGTTGGGGCTGGTCCTGCTTGGAGCAGGGGGTTGGACTGGATGTGATCTCCTGAGGTCCCTTCAACCCTCCCTGTCTGTGATTCGGTAGCTCTGCATAGCTCTGGGTTTCCAAATCCAGATGTGGCTGGCACAGCCTGCATGCGTGTGGCCTCAGCTTGCCAGCCGGGCCGTGGGAGTCCAGACCGGGCTGGTTCCCAGTGCAGGGGGACGGCTGGGGATACTGGCTCCAGGCAGGGGGCCCTTGATGTCGTGGTGGACGAGCTCTGCCGGCCCAGGGTGAGGGAGGGAAGGCGACTTGGAGATGAAGCGACTGGGTAGGGGCAGGCCTCTTGTAGGAGGGGGTGACACCGCCACGGGCCGCCCTGGAGCTGGGAAGCCTCTGGAGGGGCTCCGTGGTCTCTAGTGCCAGTCTGGGGGAGGTGGGGCTGACTTGGACTTGTGCATGGAGCAGGTGCACAGTGGAGACCTCTCCTTCCCCGTGCACGCCGTGGCACAGTGCCGGTGCACCGGGGCTCGTGAGCCCCGGCGGGGGAGGCAGGGTTAATGCCTTAATCGGAGCCTTAATCATGCTGGGAAAGTCGTGGCAAGCCTGTAAGTCGCTGCAAGCCAAGGAGACTTGGCCCCCTACGCGGCAGCCTGCTGGACTCACGGCTCCTTCTGCTCTCTCCCCAGATGGATCCGGCCACGCGTCCTGCGCCTCCACCCCCGGCGAGGACGCAGTGCCCCCCAAGGCCATGATGCCCCTGCAGGCCTCCCCGACAGCCGACTCCGATTGTACGCCCCGTGGCACCATGGACCCCGGCGTCCTGGCCTTCCTGCCGGCCAAGAAAGAGGACCGGCCGCAGCCCGAAGGCGCCAGCTGCGACGCCGCGGTCGGTGGCAGCACGGCCGGCTTGGCTGCCCTGACCGAGTGTGGCCAGGTCCTCCTGGAGACGCCCCCCAAAATGTGTCTGGCCCCCAAGGGCTTGCAGGAGGCGCTGGCCCTGGACATGCCTGACACTCGGATAGTGATGGGCGAGGAGACGCGATGCAGCAGCGAGGAGGAGGAGGAGGCCGGTGCGGAGCTGCAGGGCTTGCTAACGGGCGCCAAGGCCGAGGAGGTGGCCGCGGCCGGCGGGGAGTCGAGCGACCAGGAAGACCCCGGCTCGGAGGCGGCTGGGAAGCTCCCGCCCCAGGCGACGCCGGCGGACTGTCCCAGCCCCGTGCCAAAAGCCTCGGCTCGCGGCCCCGCGTGCGCCAGCCAGGAGACGGGCGAGCTCGGCGAGGAGCTCGCGGACGTGCCGCTTTCTCAGGGTGAAACCACGGCTGATGTGCCTTCCCCGTTCCCCGCGCCTGCCAAAGACCCCCCTGACGAGGTGGCCGGAGCAGAGCTCCCGCAGGCCAAGCCCGCCGGCGGCCTGGACCCCGACCTCTACTTCACGGCCCCCTCCACGCCGATCAAGACGGTGTTTTCCCACCTCAAGCACCACCCTTACGCCAGGGACAGCCTGAGCGAGGAGCAGAACGACATGGAGAACGAGGGGCTCTGCTCGCCGCCCACCTCCCCCTCGGGCTCCTACATCACGGCCGAGGGGGGCAGCTGGGCTTCCTCGGGCACCTCCAGCACGTCCCCGTCGTGCTCCCCCAACTTGATGGCCGAGTCGGAAGCCATGGAGACCCCCGCGGTCTACGGGGAGTCGCTGGAGGAGCCGGCGAGGTTCCCCACGAGCTCCTGCCGGTCCCCCGAGGAGGAGGAAGAGGAGGGGGACGTGACTTTTGATAGACTTTCATCCAGAAATGCAGCTCCCCTCTCGCTGCCGGCTGAGGAGGAGGAGGAGGAGGAAGCTGAGACTCAAACCACCCCAGAAGAAGAAGAAGAAGAAGAGTGGGACTCTGAAACTGCTACCTCTGTCGCCCAGGTCCCCTCCAAGTTGCAGCTGGAGATGTCAGGCAAGCGGCTTGTGGCTGAGGAAAAAGCCTTCGACTTGCCTGGGCCCGAAATGCAGCCCCTGGAAGTGGACATCCTCACTCTGGGCCGCGAGGGTGCCAGGCCTGCCAGCGAGGAGCCCGCGGCAGGCAGCTGCTCGCCCCTGGCTCTCCCCGGGCTGCACTCGGAGTCCAGCTGCTCCTCCGAGGCGGAGACGCCCAGCAGCCTGCAGGCAGAGACCACGGCCTCCTCGGCCGAGCTGCCGTCGGACTTCACGGAGAGCACGGACAACGACCACATGATCCCCGCCGTGCTGCTGCCCTTCCGCGGCAGCCTCCTCTTCGAGGCGGAGTCCGTGGAGATCACGCTCTTCCCGCAGGGCGAGGTGGCGGAGAACGACGTGGTGTACGGGGTGGAGGACGACGACAGCACCTCGGCCTCCTTCCTGCACTCGCTCTCGGAGACCTCCATCAACGAGGGCGTGGACGAGTCCTTCGCCTACCAGGACGACACGTCCCAGTCCTCGGACTCGGCCTCCTACAACGGCGAGGAGGACGAGAAGCTGTACAGCACGGAGCAGTACGCCGTGGTGACCGACCCCGCGAAGCCGCCCGCCCCGGAGGACTCTGAGAGGGGCTCTTCCCCGTCGGGCAGCGAGAGCGAGATGGAGACCTCCTCCGACGCCTCGGACACGGACGAGGAGCCCGCGGCCTTCTCGGCGCTGGACCCGGAGCCGAGCGGGCTGCACCCCGCGGCCATAGAGCTGCAACTGGAGGGCGACGAGGTGGAAGGGCCGGCAGAGGGCGAGGGCGAGGGGGAGAGGCCGCCATCGGTCCCCAGCAAGGACTCTCCCGAGTTGATCGCGGTGCTCGCGCCCGTCGCTGACCTGAAAGCAGCCGAGGAGTCTTTGGAGACTGTGAACCTGTCTCTGAGACCAGCCAGCGCCGTGGGCCCGGAGGAGCCACCTCCACAGACCAAATCGGACGGGGCGGACGATTCCCAGGCCGAAATGGGTTCCTCTTCCGAGAGCTCCCTGGGACAACAGTCCTCGCTGTCCGACATGCAAGAGGCCCTGGAGAAAGGGCTCCCCAGCGCCGGAGAGTGCCTGATTGCCTGCTTCGACACGGACGAGGAGGCCGAGTCCTTCCCTGGCCTGGAGAGCGCGGAGCCAGGGGGCCAGCTGGCTCCAGCTGAGCTGTGGGAGGAAGAGGAGCCAGCGCCTGCTGCCGGGCAAGCCGACGATGCACCCGCAGTCGACATCGGTGCCCGGCTGAGGGAGTCTGAAGCCCGGCTGCTGGAGCTCCTGGACCAAGACGGCACCTCCCTGGCAGGCACGAGGCAGTCGCCGGAGCCTGGCAAGGATGAAGGCCCCTTCCAGGCTCTGCTGGGAGCCTCCGAGGCGGAGGTCTTGGAGCAGCCTGAAGTATCCCGAGCTGACCATGAGCCATCGGGCGACAGCCCGGCTACCTTCTCCTCCGAGGAGCTGGAGGAGGCCTCGTCTCTAGACCAGGTCAACAACAACGAGGAACATGGGGAGCTGTTCGCGACGGCCGAGCCGGATTCCCAGCCGCCTCTGGCTCCGGACGCCGCGCAGCCCCACGCAACCCCCAGCAGCCAGAGTGACCCTGTGGCCGTGCTTGAGCCGGCCCTTCCTCCGGGGGAGCTGGCGGAAACCCCGACCTTGGACCTCCGCGCCATGCAGAAGGGGCTGCAGGAGCTGCAGAGGCAGGTGGAGGGCGGCGACGCTTTCCTGCGGTCGCTCGGGAGCGGGCTGCCACGCCTGAACTCGGAGCAAGAGATCGAGAAGTACGTGAGGAGCTACTTCAGCACGGCCCAGTTCTCCCCGGCTGCCTCAAATGGCACCGAACCGGCGCCGGAGCAAGAAGCCGTGAACCCGGAGCAGGACCGGGATGCCCCCACCTTGCTTGGGCTGTGCTCGGAGCCAGGAGAGACCAAAGATGCCGCCTCGAGAGGACCTCCCTTCTCTGCCTTGCCTGGCAACCAGGTGCCTGATGCCAACGGCAGCCTGGACCTCGAGCCGAGCGGAGAAGAGGAGCGGACGGTGGGAGCGGATGAGGCGTCTGAACCTCCCGTAGGACCGACGCGCAGCGCCTCGCCGGCCCCTGCAGTGGGAGAGCTCCACCCGGCGGAGGGTGAGCCTGTGGACGTGACTGGGCTGGAAGCGGTGGATGCGGGGGCTGGCCACGATCTGGCAGCCAGCTCTGGCTTCTCTGCCTCGGGAAGTGAGGAAACCAGCCAGACGGACTCGGTTTCTGCAGAGGCTTGCCCCCCGGTGCCTGGAGACCCACACCCCACAGATGACTCCTCTGCCCCAGGGCAAGCACTGCAGATGCCGGACGCTGGCAGCCTAGAGATGGACATCCCCGACACCAGGGACAGCACCAGGAGCCCGCCAGGAGCCCTCGGTGAGCATGAGCCCAGCACCGAAGACGACCTATCGCTGTCGGACCAAGACCTGTCTCTCTCCATGAGCTCAAATGAAGCCCTCAAAGGGGCACCAGGGCACGTGGAGGCCCCAGAGAGAGGAGCTGTGGCTGGGCCTGGAGACCTCCCTGACGGAGAGAGATCTCTGCCCCAGGAGCCGGCTGAGGATGACTCCCGGCTCCCGGAGCCTCTGGAAGAAGAGGTTGCTCCAGACGTGGAGCCGGGGCAGGAGGAGAGCGAGAGCCTCAGCAATGCCCCCGAGGATGAAGAGCCGTGCTCAGAAGCCGCCTCCGAAGGGGTCTGCCTCACGGACGAGGAGCAGGAGGGCGAGGCTGTGCCCCCAGAGGCGCCCTGGGAAGCTTTGGAGGGAGGAGATGCCGCATCGGAGGGGGGCTCCTCAGCCTTCAGTGACGACCTGCCCAGCGAGGACTCCCTGGAGGGTGGGCAGAGCCCGGGCCCTGCAGCTCCCCATGTGGGGGCTGGCGAAGCGCCTGCCCCGGGCAGCCCACGGGAGGAGTCGGACGTGACGGCGTCCTCCAAGGAGTCGTCCCCAGAGCCCCTGGACACCTCTCAGTCCTGCGCCCACACGGACTCCAGCTTCTTCACCGCCCCTGAGGAGAGCACTGGGGACAGCGCAGGTGAGAGCACCTTGCTGGCCCCGTGGCACGAGGAGACGCTGCTCGCCGACGCCTCCCTCCCGGCGGCGCTGGAACCGGAGTGCGCGCAAGGCAGCGCGGCCTCCCCCCGGCCCTGCCGCGGCCTGTCGGAGGAGCCTAGCGCCTCTCCCGAGCCCTGCCTGGCTGTGAGCTTGCACTACTCCGCCCTCCGACCGGCCCCGCGTGCCGCGGGCATGGAGCGCGTCTGGCTGAGAGCCTCCGCCCCGGCACCTGGCGAGCCCCCACTCCCACTGCTGTTCACGGCTTCGGAGCGGGAGATCTACCTAGGGGAGCAGCCCCTTGCAGACACCGGAGCCCCCAGCCCAGAGCATCCCGGGATGATGGAGGTGGAGGGAGATGATGTCGTGGAGGCCGAAGCCGGGCCCCGCCCCCCTAGTGCCTTGCTGCAGGACCCGGCCGTGCTGGCAGCCTCCCGGAGGCTGGAGGAGCGGGAGCAGATCAGCAGCATGCTGCAGGGCTCCTTCGGGGACCTGAGGCCTTCGCCGCGGAGACCCTTGGCCGAGAGCAGCCTGCTGGTGACGGAGGCGCAGGGTGTCCTTGCCAGCCTGAAGCAGGAGGCTTTCGAGAGCTCTTCTGGCAGCTCCACCCCGGTCTCCCTGGAGGCTGCTGAAACCCAGGAAGAGGCATTGGAGGCCACGGGCCCTTATCCCGCCCCGGAGAGCATGGCTGTGGAGGATGCAGCTGCCGCCCAGGTCCCCGAGGAGAGCATCCCAACCCACGAGGAGCTGGAGAGTGTCCCTGGAGCTCTGCCTGGGCCCCTGGAGCCAGCTGAGGAAGCAGCTGGCAGCGAGTTGGTGATGGCACCGGAGGAGCAGCCGGTGGAGGAAGGCTCCTCACTGCCCAGTGAGGCCCCCTCCGAGGATGAAGCGACTCGGGAGACCCCGCATGAGGCCCCGGAGGAGTCGATGGAGCTGGAGGAAGAGGAGCTGGAGGGCAGGAAGGGGCTGGAGGAGGCCGATGGAGCCCAGGCCCCCCCTGAGCCTGCCCCACCAGGGCAGCTGCTCGTGGAAGACCAGGAAGCCCAGCCGAGCCGAAGGCCCCCGGATGCAGTCGCACACCCGGGAGAGGAGGAGAAGCCCCTGAGCCCCGATGCACCCAGCCCGACACCGCTGGACCGCTCCGCGGAGCCCGCAGCCGACTCCCAGCCGCCCCGGTCTCCGTCGCTGGAGCCTTGCCCAAGTCCTGCCGCAGCCCCCGGGGCCGAAGCGGAGGAAGCAACGGAGGAGGCAGCAGCCGCCGAGTCTGCCCCAGAGCCTTGCCCCAGCCTGGCACCTGCCCCCCTGCAGCCGAGCAGGCTGGAGCCTGCGGCACCTGAGCCTCGTGCCACGGAGACGCAGGAGCCCTGCTCCCCGCCGCCGGCCGCTCCCCTTCTGCCAGCCCAGCCGGAGCCGGAGCCGTGCCCCAGCCCAGCCCAGCCTGCCTCCCCCGGAGCCGCCGGCCAGGAGCCTCCTGGTCCCCCGTGCTCCCAACTCATCCAAGTGCCTCCCGCCCTCCTGTCTTCACCGCCTTGCTCCAACGAGCGTCTGCAGGGCCCGCGGGACACCTCGGGGCTCCCTGTGGCCGAAGCCGGCTTGGCTGCGCGGGACGACCAGCCTGCACCGTCGGACTCCAGGAAGCGCTTGGAAGGTACCGCTTTTACCCCCAGCCTGTGCCAGCCCCCTCGCGTGGGCCGTGCCCGCCTTTGCACCCGATTAGGGCAACTGGCACCGCGGCTTCCTCCAGCCCCCATGAGCCAGGGTTGGCTGGTGCCCCCGTACCCCTCTGGGGCCACTCGAGACCACCGCCCTGCTCCCCCCAGCTCGCTGACGGGGGGCTCGGCTCTCCTAGCCGGTTTCCAGTCGGGCAAGCCCTGTTCTGCACGGGTCTCTGACCCGTCCCAGCCAGTGTCGTCAGGGGCCTCCTCTTCCACCCCAGACAGCTGCATTTTGGGCTACGGGGCTATTGCAAAGGCCCTGCAGCTGCTCGGGCCGGGCGACCCTCCGCCCCAGCCCCACGTGGCTCGAGACCTTGCACTTGCTCGAAGATGCGCCTGCATCTCCCCCGCGGCCAACGACCCCGTCCTTGGCCAGCCTGGGGGGTTCAGCCTGGACTTGGCCGCTGGGGTTGTCCCGCCCCTGGCTGGCTTGCTGAGGGCTGAGGACAAAGCCTGGGGGGGCTAAAGGTGGTGGCAGGACGCCCCTGACTGCAGCTCCCCCTTCTCCCGCAGCGCTCGAGAGCCTGGTGCCGCCGGTCCCGGCCAAGGACAAGCCGCCCAGCAGCAAGGACGCCCGCGGCAGGCGCCCGGGCCCGGGCGGCAAGGAGCCCCGGGGCAAGGAGGTGGCGCCAGCAGAGGAGAGGCGAGCTCCCCGCAGTGCCGCACCCTCCGAGTCCAGCTCGTCCAGCGAGGGGGAGCTGCCCTACCGCTGCCCTGAGATCGAGAGCCTGCGCGAGGCGGCCGGCATTGCGATGCTAGAAGACAAAAAGCCGCTGGCAGTGCCCAGGGGCCGCGAAGCCAACCACAAAGGTGGGGGAGCCGGGAGGGGGCTCGCTGCTCTTGCGGGGCCCACGGGATGGGGGAGCATCCTCTCTTCCCCAGGCGGTGGGCTGATCTCTGCCCCGAGCCTCTTGGGCCGGGCCGGGTGGGGCCTGGCTTGACCGCAGGGGGCCGGGTGAAGCGCTCAGTTGTTGTCCCCTGCAAGAGCCTAAACCGGGGTCTCTGCTCTCCTGGGTCCCGGGTCCCCGCTGGCCTGGGCGGCGCGAGCCTCGCTGCTTTGCCCCATCGCCTGAGCTCCGGCCGTGGGCAGGTGGTGCCTAGAGCCGCGTGGCTGCACCCTCGGGGTGGGGGAGGGAGTACCGGGAGCCCCGGGGCTGGGTCCAGGTCCCCGCTGCAGCCCCGCCGGCTGTCCCTGGTCCCCAGGGAGCCCTTGGCCACCACAGTCCCCTTGCTTCCCCAGGGTCCTGCAACGACTCGGAGAGCAACGAGGAGTCCATCCCTGAGCTGGAGGAGCCGGACATCTCGGAGCCCCGGACGGTGCAGACTCAGGTACCGCCGGGCGCCGGCCCCGGCTGGCGAGGTCCCTCCTTAGCTGCACCCTGCGATAGCCCAGAGGTGGTCTCGCCGTCCTCTTGCCTCAGGCTGGAGGGGAGGGAAGGGGCTCCCTGGGGCTATATTGGACCCTGCCTGGCCCGTAGAGGGCGAAACCCTTCCCCTAGAGGTGGCCGAAACTCCCCGGATGAACGGGGAGCAGCCCCTGGCTAGCGGGGGCAGCCCAAGCCCCTGGGGTGCAGCTGCCCCGGGACGTCCCTGCACAGACGGGCCATGCCCCGGTGGGGCAGGGAGCCTGGGGTAACGGGAGGAGGCAGAGGCAGGTCTCTGGCGCCAGGGGATGGAGCTGCTCTCTCACGGGGGCTGTGTCCCGCAGGCCCAGCTCACACACTCGATGGGCACCGGGGAGGAGACCATCAGCAAAGCCAAGCAGAGCCGCAGCGAGAAGAAAGCCCGGAAGGTCAGTGCCGAGGCTGGGGGCAGGGGAGGGTCCTCCGGAGCTGGGTCGAGGTCCACCCCACCCTGGCAGCTGCTTTCGGGGGACGGGCGCCGTGGCCACCTGGGGTGGGAGAGGGCAGCCTGGCGCGATGCTGGATCCGGGCACTAGAGCTGATGGAAGACCCCATGGCCGGGGCAGGGCTGGCCCCACTCCCGGGGCTGTCCCGGCGTGGGCACGGCCCATGGCACACGGGAGCGGGAGGCCCTGGTGCGATGCCCCATGGCTCGGTGTCCCCACAGGCCATGTCCAAACTGGGGCTGCGGCAGATCCACGGCGTCACCCGCATCACCATCCGCAAGTCCAAGAACATCCTCTTTGTCATCACCAAGCCCGACGTGTTCAAGAGCCCTGCCTCCGACATCTACATCGTCTTCGGGGAGGCCAAGGTGAGCTGGAGCTGGGGCAGAGCCCTGTGGGCCACGCTGGTGGGAGGAAGCGCGTGGCCTGCCCGGGAGCTCCCGCCGACCTTCCCCGCTGCTCCCGGCCTGGCACCAGTTGTGCCAAGGAGGCTGCTTGCGAATCAAGTGGCGGCAGGCGCAGGGTGTGTGGGGCTGAGCCCCAAATAAAGCCAGCTCTGCTCTGACGCTAGCAACAGAGGACGGCTCGGCTTCTTTGCACCTGCAGGTTCAATGCCTTCAGGTTGTGCTGGCTAGCAGCTGCTTCCTCACCCCCTGACACCCATCTCCTGCTCTTTTCCGCCCCGCTCCCCTTTGCAGATCGAGGACCTGTCGCAGCAAGTGCACAAGGCAGCGGCTGAGAAGTTCAAGGTGCCCATGGAGCACTCGCCCCTGATCACGGAGACGGCCCCCACCCTCACCATCAAGGAGGAGAGCGAGGAAGAGGAGGAGGTGGGAGCCTGGGTGGGGGTGGCCTGACATGGTCCCTGCACTGTGGCCTGGTGGGGGCTCGCTGTGCTCGTCCTTCTCCCCCAGATGTGCCACCAGCCTTTGCTTTAGCCCTGGCTTCCAGCTTCCTGCCCGTCTGGGGAGGGGGCAAGGACTCGTTCGGGCCTCTGGGATCCAGGCAGACCACTGGGACTGGTCCCTTCTGGGTGGGGGGGATGCCCCGGGACCTGTGATCAGGGCGGGGGGAGATCCTCCCCCCACCCCAGTGGTGCTGGAGCTGGGCGAGAGCGTGACCCCTTCCCTTCCCTCCCCGCGGCAGGTGGATGAGACGGGGCTGGAGGTGCGGGACATCGAGCTGGTGATGGCCCAGGCCAACGTGTCGCGACCCAAGGCCGTGCGGGCGCTGAGACACAACAACAATGACATCGTCAACGCCATCATGGTAAGGGCAGGGGCTGGCAGGGGGCAGGGGTGACTCACGGCTCGCTGCCCAGGATGGTATCCTTGGCCCCATTCCCTAGAGAGGGAAACTGAGGCAGGGAAGGCCTCCAGGTGTGGGGCCCCTGCAGCCGCCTGAGCCTCTGGTCTCTCCTACAGGAGCTGACGATGTAGCGGCGGTGGCACCACGCCCTGTATAGCTGCACAGTTCCTCCTCCTCGTCCTCCGCGAGCCGCCCCCGCTGCTCCAGAGCCGCACGCGCTGCCCGGTCCAGTCCGGCCGCCTCTGCCCTGCTGCTCAATAAACGGCCTCGTGTATCACTCCAATGCAAATCGCCTCCCTCTGCTCTCTGGGCGCCGTGGGGAGCAGGGCTGGGCGCGGCTGGCGCTTCCTCCTGTACCGGCAGCGACTTGCCTTGCTCCAGGGGCTTTGGCTGGGTTGAGCCGCAGTGCTGGAGCAGGGCCAGAGCTGTGGGTTGGCAGGACGGGACCCATTGCTGCCCTGGGCTCGGGGCAGGGCTGGTGCATGACCCCACTTGCTCCCTGCCACGTGCTCGGGGCACCGCTTCCACCGGGCTGGCCAGCTCCAGCTCTGAGCTGCACAAGCTGCCTCTGGCAATTTGGGGAGGGCAGGGATGGTGCTGATGTGGCTCCCAGGTGGTGCTGAGCCCACAGTGGGGTGCCAGAGCCTGCTGCAGGCAAGACTGCACGGATCCCTGTAGCAGCTGGCCTGGGCCCGTCTCCCGCTGCAAGCGTTCAAGCCACAAGAAGCACAGGCCTGCGTCCCGGTGCAATGAGCTGGGGGGGCCCGGAGGTAGGGACGCACTCTGGGCACTTGCTCAGCCCCATCTTCATCTCGGGTGCTGCTCTGGCCGTGCTGGAGCTCACCCCCGGGCGGATGGGGAGAGGCGAGGTAGAGGGCCTGGGAGCCGGGGTGGGTGGGGAGGCAAGGACGGGGCCCGGCTGCTCCATGCCCAGGCGTCCGTGGGAGCTGGTTGTTGGAGGCAGAGGTGAGTACAGAGCCCAGCTCCTGCCCCAGGGGTGTGTGTGGCTCCTTCCTGCCCTACGCCCCTCCTCCCTGCACCTGGGGCTGCGTGTTTCCCACTTGGGTTCTGGCTGCTGAGGGTACCCCCTCCTGCTGGCTGCTGTGTCCTGGGACGGGACCTCCTGGGCAAGGCCAGGTGGGGCTGGGCACGTGTGGGAGGGCAGCTGGCATAGGGGTCCTGGCCTGGCATACATTTCATAGACATCAGGGCTGGAAGGGACCGCGGGAGATTTGAGTCCAGCCCCACACCCAAAAGGCAGGAAGTCAGCTGGGGTCATAGGATCCCAGCAAGATAAGCATCCAATTTACTCTTGAAGGTGTTCAATGTAGGTGCTTGAACCACCTCCGCTGGCAGGCTGCTCCAGACCTTGGGGGCTCGGACAGGAAAGAAATTCTTCCTTATGTCCAGCCTGAAATGGTCTTGCAGGAGTTTGTGACCGTTCGACCTCGTCATCCCTTGGGGCGCTCTGGTGAACAGACGTTCCCCCAGGTCCTGGTGGTCACCCCGATAAACTTATAGGTGGCCACCAGATCACCCCTGAGCCTGCGCTTTTCCAGGCTAAAGAGCCCCATGGCTCTCAGCCTGTCACCATGAGGTCTGTTTTCCTGACCTCTGATCATGCACGTGGCTCTCCTCTGGACTCTCTCAAGCTTCTCCACATCCTTTTTGAATTGTGGAGCCCAAAACTGGACACAGTACTCCAGCTGCGGCCTCACCAAGGCCGAGTACAAGGGGAGAATGACGTCCCGGGATTTGCTCGAGAAGCATCTATGGATGCACGCCAGCGTTTTGGTCGCTTTACTGGCCGCAGCATCGCATTGCAGGCTCATGTTCATCTTGTGGTCAATGATGACCCCCAAGTCTCTTTCTTCTGTAGTGCTAACCAGCGTAGCACTGCCAAGCCTATAAGGATGCTGCAGGTTTTTCCTCCCAAGGTGGAGAACCTTGCATTTTTCGGTGTTAAACACCATGAGGTTCTTGTCTGCCCATTTGCTGAGCTTGTCCAGGTCAGCCTGGCTCACCCGCCTGTCTTCTGGCGTGGATGCTTTGCCCCAAAGTTTGGTGTCATCGGCGAACTTGGCCCATAGCTGGGGGGTGCTGCCAGCACCTGAGGGTCTTGCAGCAGGTGTCAAGCAGGATCTGTCTGTGATAAAATCCCATTCCAGCCTCCAGTCTGTGCCCCCCTCCATCCATCTCGGGTACTAAATGACCAGTTCTGCCTACATGACAGAGAGGGGAGAGCTCTCTATGGTCCTAAGCAGTGACCTCATAGCACGGTGGAGTGATGGGGGCTGCCCCCCCTACCCCCAAGTAACCAGTGATGCTTTTTTAAATTGATTGGAGGTGAGGTCAAACAAGGTATTTAAGGGGCCTTCATCTTGCTCTCACTTTCTGTCGCAACGCATGGACCCACCAAGGAACTGCCTCCAGAGGAAAGCTCAATCGGCCTCTGGATGATACTTGTGAGTAAACTACTAGGGGAAACTATCTCGAGAGAGAGCTTGCAGTAATGTAGATGTGTGATCAAAGGCTAGCCAGCCACACTGTTTGCTCTAAGGTTATTCTTTAATACAGCTCTATCCTGTGCCCTTCCCCAAGCCAACCCTATGTACCAATAAAGTTCTCCACTGTACCAAGTGTGGTGGACTTGCTGGGAGAGGGTTTGAGCATGCCTTTTCTATTCAGATGACCAAGGGAGGCTACTTTTTGTGCTTCAGGCTAAAGGAAGCCCCCCAAGTTCTAGCAGTGAGTCAAGTCTGCGTACCCCACAGGGCACAGGGCCAAAGACAGACCAGAAACCCTTGGTGGTGGCAGCTGTGACCCCAGGCTTGCAGGTATGCTCCAGGAAGGGGTCAGCCAGACATGAGGTGCCCCAGGGAGGCACTAGGGGCTTGCTAGGTGGTTGGGTGCAATGATGTGGTTGGCTCGGCGCAGGAGTGCTCCCTACTGATCCACCACAGGGTCCAGCCCATGGGGGGAGCTGGGGCAGGCAGGGGGCCACAAGTCAGCATTCAGCCCCAGGAAGCAGCATTAGCTTTGGACTCAGCCCCAGTCGGGGCTCAAACCCACAGGCCTATGCAGTGCCATACCTGGACTCCTGGTAGCCCTGGCTGAACTTTTAGTATCAGGCCCTGCTTTGCCAGAGCTGATGACTTTTTGTTGCACAAATCTTTATCACAGCTGTGGTATCAATGTATTTTAAATAGCTTGTTCTCAGTTGATTAATTGTGCCAGTTCCATGTATATGCACTATTGAATCTTCTTTTTTTGTTTTTTAATTTTTGGGCCCTGGGTGTGTCTCAGTCTGGCCCTGGGCTGTGAGCTGCCTGCACCTGCTGCTGGCATGCAGACTTCTGCCAGCTGTGTTCAGGTTGGGGAGACCCCAGGGAGGAGTAGGTGCAGGGTCCTAAGGGTAAGGGGCTGCATGGTTGGCTTGGCCAGGCCCTCCATGGGACACAGATCATCCAGCTCCTACTGCAAGCAGGATCATCCCTGTCCAAACCCCGAGTCATGTCCTTTAGGTCTCTTCTAGTCCTAAAGCTGTGCGTGTGGGGCCTGTTATCCCAAGATGTGAGAGCACTGTGAACTGGGGCCATGAGGGCTAGTGGCCCTACACTGCAAGCTGTGTTCAAATGCATGCCAAAGACCCCAGGTAGAGGCAAGCAAAACCCCTCCAGTCTGAGCAGAGCGGAAATCCCTTACTGCCCCCAGTGCAACATCGGGTTGAGGGGAAGACCCTCTAACCACGAGCCTGTGCAGTTGGTCTCAGCACGAGCGTAGGCACAGCCCAGCCCCAGCCTGAGCCTGGGCTGCACCCACCTCTAAGGGAGGTGGGGAAACCCTAGGACACTTGTCACCTTCTGCTCCTACAAGTCCTTCCCAGCCCCATGCCCCAGCCAGCAAAGCCTGAAGAATAGACTAACACCCTCCACCCAGAGCTCCCCTGTCTATTTTCCCTTGATGCTCTGATCCCAATGGCTTTAATCCCCAGGCCTAGCTGCAGCTGTGCTGGCTGGGCTAGGCTGGAGTGAGGCAGCACTACAAGAAGCTATGGTGCTGGAAAGCAACCTGGGAGGAGGGGTCCGCATGGCTGCTGGGTGATGCAGTAAGACAGCCACGAAATCACACTCGCAAGCAAAAAATCTGGCACTGAGCAACTTGAGCCTTGTCCCGTTTTCTGGCTGTGGTTTCTATGTGAGCATGTGCACGCTGTCTTGTAGAGCCTGAACAACGTACGGTATCTCTGCCAGTCCGGGACAAGCTGCACTTGGTGACACAGACTGGTATACGGCCCAGCTGGTGCATGGCCTGGCAAGAACGAAGGTGAAATTGCATAGCCGGTCCCGAGGCTGTTTGCTGTTGCCTTTGGGATGGGGAAGCCTCAACCCTGTGCTAAGAGGCAGGCTCAGGGAGGGAGCTGGGCTGGCCTGTGGCTGTGTGCAGGGTGTGTTGGAGCAAGGGAAGCGCCGAAAGCAGAAGGCAGAGACCACAGGGGTATAGAGCAGCCTAGGCTGTGGAGGCCTGGTTGGCATCAGAGGCCCTAGGGCAGCGGGAGCAAAGGTCTGAGATGCTGGGGGAAAAAGCCGTGTGCTCTCTGCCACCCACCCCATTGCCACCCAGTGAAGGCAGCATACAGGTGGGGTGGGGGGAGCCTGGGTCAGGATCTTGGCACTGCAGCCAGCAAGACCTCAGCCGCAGCAGCCGAGCCAGGAACACGGGCCCTAGGGCCACTGCGGCAGCTGGTCCCCGGGCCCCTAATCCTGACTGCATGCATGAGGCTGTTGCTGCAGCTGCAAGCTGCCCAGGATGGCACTGCATGCGGGCAGGCAGGGAGCTGGCAGATGTCAAGGGATGCTGGGAACGGCCATGGGCAGATAAAGCTGCTTGTTCAGGTACCAGGGGCCCTTCCCTTCCCTTCCTGGAGACAGCTCCTGGAGCGTGGCCTAAGCTGGCCAGCCTGCTCTGCTACCTTTTGGAGGAGGGCAGGAACTTTTGGGGACCATCCAGCACTGCTGGTCCCACAGCTGGGAGTTCAAGCCCCACTTTGGACCCTGCTCGCAGGCTGTGAACAGGGGCAGCAGCAGCAGCTCAATGGCTTGAGCCTTAAGGTTGCACCCACCTGGAGAGAGCTGGAGTGGGGGAAAGCCCCCATGACCCCCAACTCCTGCAGTGCAAGGGTTCCTATGGGACCAGCATGGCAAAGCTCTGCGTATGGGGAGGAAAAGGTGCAAGGTGCCAGGCTCTGTTCGACTGTGGGTCTGAGCACACGTGTCATGGACCTTTCCCCAAACCCACAAAACAGCCAAGGGAGCTTCCCAATTCCCCTCCCCATGACCTTGCCAGAGCAGAAGCCAGGCTCCCTTTCCCATCACTGCGCCTCCATCCAGCACGAGCACTGAGCTCACAGAGTTGTGCCAATGCTCCTGCTGGGACTCAAACCTAGAGGGTCCTGACCCTCCGCTCAGGGTTAGACCAACGCTGCACTGGGGGAAGGAAGGGATTTCCCCACTGGTCAGACCAGTATGCACTGGAGGGATGTGCCTGCCTCCGTAGCAGCAGGAATGGCCTCTGCTTTTGTCAGCTGCATGTGAATGCCCCTTACGGTGTCCGGACACTGCCAGTCCTTGTCTCCCTGCTTGCCCTGTGTCAGGTTCAGAAGTTTTGGGGACTTTGGACAATGGGCCTCACAGTTGTGTGACAGGGTTGAGTGAGTCACACTAGGACTAGATAAGACAAGGTTTGGATGGGGCTCACCCAGCCTAGACCGGACGTGACCGCCAGAGGTCCCTTCCAACCCAACTGTCCTATGACTCCAGCATTCAATCAGTGGACGCCGCAGAAAACACCAGAGTCCGTGTCAGGTGCAGAATTATATTTACCTGTAACAAATACTCCATACATAAAGCAAACGTACATACAGACATACAACCCCCCCCCCCAAAAACCAAAACTGAAAACCCCAAACGGCATCAAAATAACGTCAGGGTGAAACCAAGGCAAAGAGCATCACAACTCAAACCAGATGCACTGCCCACACGTGCACCATCCCCGTGTCGACGTGCTGAGCTCGACGGGATCTTTGGTAGCTCGGACCACCCGAAAGCCTGTCACAAGCAAGGAAAGGGTTGTGTCTTTCCCCGGCAGACCCAGGGGGAAGGAGGGAAGTGTGCTTAAGGGCAACTCAGGACCGATCTGGGCTCTAGCACCCATTTCTCACTCACCTGCTCCATCGAAAGTGATGATGAACGCAGCTGAGTGCCAGAATTCAGTCCCGGTGCCCCCTGGAACGGCGTATACAAAAATACTGCAGCTGGTAGGTCTCCCTTACTAGAGATCTCGCTGTACAAGTGTTTCAAAAATAGGGTCTTTGATTTGCACCAGCCTCCAAGGACTGTTGTAACCATGACTGTACAAAAAGGCACTCAGAAGTCTATGCTGGGCACAGGTCCGGGAGGTGTCCCTCGTGACAGCAACGTACCGCTGGGCTTTGTGCTGCGCAGCCTTGATAGGGATCTTCCATCCACATGCCCACCAGAGGCCTTGGTCCCGCAGACAGGCTGCAGGGAGTAGCTGACGTGGCTATTTCACCCCCGGGTCTGCAACAGCAGCACCAGCCACAAGCCTCTTCCCCTGCAAGTCAAGGGCAAGGATCCTTGTCTTGCCCTCCAGGGGCAAGCGTGCAGGATCTGGCCGCTGTGTGGAGCTGTCGAGGTCTCAGGCTGTGCAGGCTTGGTCAGGCTGCCCCTGATGAGGGCCAGGGAGACCAAGGCCCCCTGCATAGCCTGAGACCCCATCATCGCCCGCGCCGTGTCCAAGTTACCATCCCTCTGGCCCCACCAGCGAGGTGCCAAGCAGGAACCTGCGGGGCAGCAGCAGGGAATCCCAACGGAGGGGTGAAGCAGCAGAGCAGGATGCAGCGAGCGATGGGTGGAGAAGTGTGGCCACCCCTTTGGGTCAGGGGTACCACGTCCATCCATGCCGCCCTGCTCCTGCTCCTCCCCATGTGGTGAAGCCCAGGCTGACTCTCCCCACTCCGGTGAGGCCCCCACGGCACAGCCCAAGGCCGTGGGCTCTCAGAGCTTCCTCACGAAGCCAAGCCAGGATGCAAATACCACTTGTTCCCATCGTCTAGAGAAGATGGGTCACAGGCCGGGCCCACCGCATCCCTACACGTCGCTGGAGTCAGGCAGCAGAGCGGAAACCTTCTCTATCAAGGCAGGGAAGCAATGTGCAAGCTCAGACTGGACCCAAAGCCACGAAACTCCTGCAGCTTTCGTGGGAGGTTAGCACCTGGCCAGAGCCAGCCGCAACTGGCTACGTCAGGATCCTCTTTATCGAGGACCTTGCTCTTGATGCTTGGAGAATGCCCTCTTTAGCCCCTCGGTGCAGCAGGTAACAGGCTTTCTTTCTCTTCCCCCGCCTCTGAGGCATCATGCGAGAAGCTATAGATTCTTCTCGACATCTGGTTACTGTGGACTTGGAAAGCATCTCCTCTTGGGATCAGGCAGCCTAAATCCTGGATCTTAGTATGATGCAGAGCTACCCCAGGGACACATTTGGCCTAGTTGATACTCTTCCCAAATAAGATCTTGGAAAACCCCGCACCAACAGACGGAGAGAGGAGCCTGCTTTTCTGGGAGCATGCAGATAGCTTTGCTGGATGTCCGGGAAATCATCCGACAGGAGACACCCTCTGCTTTCCATGCCTCTGTCCCATGCATTTGACTTGCAGGATACTCTATGTCCCAAGCTTTGGCATCTCCGACCTGCTGCCCCATCCTTGCTCAGGAGACCAGGACGTCGCATCAAGATGTGCTGACGCTACCACGATGGGCTGCTATGCAGAGGCATCATAGATGTGAATGTTGCGCCGTGTGGGGACACAGCAGTTTTATTACCAACTTTGCAAAGGAGCGAGTCAGGGCAGGGAGATCTCCTGGCAAGTGTCCTTGAGGGCAGTGCCACAGTGAAGCTCTTCAGAGACTGGACCTGATGGAGATGGCCAGCGTGCTGTGTGCTTGACTATCCATCCCCTAAGGAGGTCCGTGGGAGCCATCGCTGCTCCGTACACCTGCCGCCGCCTTCCCAGGTGCCTCCACAGCGTGCGTTTAATGGTCTGATTCCAGGCTCCCATCTGGGGGGTTTTGCCCACATTACTGGCACCCACAAGACCGATCTGCGTAGAAACCGCTGCCTTGTCTCGGCACTTCTGGGGAGTGGAAGGCTGCTCTTCCAGAGGCAGCTCCACCTGGCTGCAGCTTCCACCTGGTCACAGCAGCCGTGAGAGCCACAGAGGAGGACACCAGGGAAACAGTCATTGCAGAAGGGGTGGTGAGCCAGCCCCGTGGTCAGGGCTGACGCCGCCAGAGCTTCCCAAAGGCGATCCAGCCCATCTCCTCCCCACGGATGGCCTGCACTCCACTGCTGGACAAGGCAACCCGTGGAAGAAGTCGACCAGTGAGCCTGGTTTGTCTAGAGTGAATGCTGCATTGTGACTTCAGTCAACAACTTCCTCCCTGCCCCAAGCACGCATCTGAGGGGGGGAAAGCACCTATGTATACACAAATGAACGCTCCACTCCTTCCTTTGAATGCAAGAGGATGATTGTGGTGCAAGGGAAGCGCGTCTGCCACCAGACCGCCCGTTCCTGCCCTTCCCCTTCTCCTTGGCATGAACAACTGGTGTGTCTGGGGTGGGGAGGCCGAGGCAAGCCGTCCTTCACCGGGCATGGCTGTGATGCTTCGAGTTGCGGAAGGGTAGGCTGGGCTGGCCATGCCCAAGGACAGTGAGGTGTGCCGCTCCTTATCATGTCTGCACAGAAATGACAGCGTGCTTGAGCTCACGTGGTGCCTGCTCGGTGACCTGGAGGTACAAGCCGGTTCAGGCTGCCGGTCATCTCGGCCGGCCGCCGGCGGGACCCACGCTGCAGGGTTCACCGAGGGAGGAAGGCGCTAACCGAAGACTGGCTGCCTCACAAGTGGGCAGGTGCCACAAGCTCTGTTCACCCTCGAGCCTGGCTGTGCTCTGCAAGCGTGCGGGTACGAGCTGCTCGGGCAAGCCAAGCACAGGAACGGTGACAGACACCTGGAGACGAGTGACAAGGACCTGTTATGGGCCCCGACTCCTTGCCACAGACCTCAGAGCCCCTGTTGTGCTCTCTTGAGACTGCAAGGAAGATGCTGCACCATGCCAGGGGGCCACAAAGCTGGTCCCAGCAAGTAGGCTCAAATGGAGAGAAGGGGTCAAGAGGATTGATTTATAGAGGAAAAAATAACATAAATACCTTGGCGAAATGAAGAACAGGGGGCTGAGGAAGCAGCGCGTGACTGCTGATAGGTGCCGGAGAGGCAGAAATGTCAAGAAGCTTCAGGTGTTTTCGGGGGGTGAGGTGAGATACAGAGGAGCAGTAAGATGAAGCAGTGAACAGCAGGCAAAAGGCTCCAGGGCAGCAGCCACTTCGGACGCTGCAATGTGGACAGGTCCAGCACGCCGAAGAACGCGCTTCCAGGGACAGGACAAGGTGGCCAGCAAGCGTTCCCCTCTCCCGCTCCTTCGGCTCCTGCCTAGGCTATTTATCACAGGTAGGCAGGAAGCAACGAATCCTCCCCAAGGGGCTCGGGTGTCTCCTTTGAAGGCAAGGCCAGACACTTGGGGACTCAAACTGCAGCGCTGGCAACTCAGGCTGAGCTGAAGGGTCTTTACCCCAAGCCACGAGACCCCTGTCCTAAGAAACCATCCCACTGGGTCCCTGGATTTCCCATGCCCAGTTCTGCTCTCATCGAGAGGCCGCTCCTAGGCGGTAACTCATGCGTCAGTCCCGCTCGCGCTCGAGCTGGCTCCTCGCAGAAAAAAACGAAACGTAGAGGGTCCAAAAGAGTGCCAAGAAATCCACGTGGCCTTTTAACATGGCTCAGCTTTAGCTGTTGCCCCATCGTGAGCTGGCAGCATTATCTTCCAACTCAACCGAAGATGAGGAAAACCTGTTAGAAGAGCAGCAAAGACCAAAGCTGAACCCTGAACTCTCGTCTGGGCATCTTCCCTTAGGTCCAGTGAGAAGAATCCCACTGCGGCATGTCAGCTTGGCAGCACCATGTACAAACTACAAATGGCAACAGGTGGAAAAAACCAGGACCTTGAAGCACCAGGATCTGGGAGAAGAGAATGGCTGGCTAGCCCAGTTGGCATTTGTGCTCAGGATGCACTGAAATTCCCTCTGGATTTCTCTTTTATGAAAGGAGAAAAGAAAGGCTGGCTCGGTCCAGCTTCCTGGGGCTGGTACCTTGTATCCCTGAAGAGCTTTTGGTTACAGCAAGAAGGAGAGTAGTGCCTGCTCCCCCTATGGAGCGCTGTAATGGATAGGGCCTTTCAGGATGTGATGGCTAACGTCTCAGCCACCGTGCTCCTCCACAGCTCCATGGCAACGGGCGGTACGGACGTAATGGCATAGCACGTGGATAAAAAAATAAGTACAATTGCATGTATGATATGTCCAATGTGTACATTGCATTATATACCCCAGGGCTAGCTTTGTAGAAAGTTTACTTCATGAGTTCTTCAGCCTGCTGCCAACTCTCGCCCTCCAAACAGAACAGAGATCCCCACCCCAAAGAGCCACTGAGGTTCAACCTCAGCCAGATTTAGGATTTCCTGGTTACTGCATCTTTACAGTGGAAGTCCTGAGCAGAAGAACATGCTGATGTCGCATCCCATTGGAAATTCCCAGCCCTTCTTCGGGGTCAAACCTTGCATATATTCAGCACTCTGAATGCCTCAAAACCAGCCCAGCAGGAGGTGCGCAAGGCCTCCCATGCACAGGGTGCTGCAGAGGCATACGTGCATCATGGCACCCTCAAGGGAGCAGCAGGGAACTGGCCTGGCATCGAGACCGAGTGAACAGCTGTGCTTGTGTAGACTGGGGGGCTGGCAGAACTGGACACGCGAACCTGTGTAGCTCCAGGGCAGAGCCACAGGAGGAGCTCCCACGCCCCCACCCCTGCACTCAACGCCTATACACATCAGGCCTGCCCAGCAGCTTCCTAAGAGGTAACTACATGCTTCCACCCTTCGCTGCTTTTCCAAAGCAATGGCTGCCAGCCACACCAGACTGAAAGACAGGCCTCAGCACCAGGTTTTCCACAAGGAGGGTGCCGAGCACACCATCATTCACCTGTATGAGATGCCGCACCCAAACCTAAGCGCTAGATCGATAAAAGGCCAAGGTTGCCCATGGCAGCCAACTGCAAAGGCAGGGCAAGGCAGTCCTGTTTGCCAAGCTCCCTCTCGAGCCAGCAAATGCATTGGTGCTGCAACAGGCAACCTTGCAGCTGGGGCTAGAAATGTTCTGATGACACCGACAATACGTTTAAATTATTCACATTGTAGTAAACTTCATTTAAAAAAGAAGAGAGAAAGAGAGAGAGTCTGAGTTACAAGAGGAATATTGTGTGCAAAACTGAAACCGGCCAGAGGCTCCTAGCACAATGCTCCTTCTCCTCTGCATAAGCCCCTTTCCCCCCTCGGCACCTCGGACGGTCGTGGTGGTGGCAAAGATGGAACGAAGCCATGGAGGCTGTTGCAAGAAGCCTGAGGAAGGGACCCATATCTTGTCCCCCAGCCCGGGCTCCTTGCTCACACGTGCACGCACATGCCTTCACAGTAAGGGGGCACCAGCCACCAGCCAAAAGTGCCTGCGGGGGCCAGTGAAGCCACTGCCAAGGCAGGGAGGGAGGAGCAGGTAATCACGCCCCGGTTCATCCCAAGAACCTCTTTCTGAATGAAAGGTCAGGAAGACGGTAGCGAGTGTTGCTGAGGTCCGTAAGGGGGGTGGAAGGAAGAAGGACGCAGCCCCAGGAGAGGGAACTGCCTTGTCTTCTTCCCCTCCCACCCCCCTGCTGTCTCTCAAGAGGAGTCACGGTCCATGCTACACCCCAAGGCTTCAATGTCGTTGCTGATGTGAGAGATCATCCGGTCCCACTCGTCCTCCTCTGAGGGCACAGACTGGTCGTCTGAGCTGCCAGCGGCACCGTTGCCATTGGTGGTAGAGTTGGAGGTGGTGCTCATTGTCCGCCTGTACCTCCCAAAGCTGTCCGTGATGATCCCGCGCCCGTCCTTCACGCCGATGGTCTCCAAGAAGTTCTCAAAGTGCTGGCTGTCCTTTTCCGGAATGAACGGTCTGAGGCCTTGCCCCGGAAACAAACCCAGAGGAGGAAATGTTAGTTTCTGAATACGTTTGACATGGAAACCACACCCTGACCTAGGCTACTTGTCTGGAGTGGGGCACATGGAGATGGCCCTGCCTGGAGCAGGGGTTGGACTGGGCACCCTCCTACTGGCCCTGCCAATTCTAGGTCCTAGGATTCTGTCCCTCCGTCAAGACCCCTGTGACACATCAGTGAGACTGGCCCAGGCAAGGGCTTCGGGAGCTGGTTGTAGGTTCACGTGAGTCCAAACAGAACAGGGAACAGGCTCAGGTTCACAGAACCATAAAATCATAGAAAATGAGGGTTGGAAGAGACCTTAGGAGGTCACATCTAGTCCAACCCCCTGCTCCACGCAGGACCAGCCCCAACTACATCCTCCCAGCCAAGGCTTTGTCTAGTCGGATCTTAAAAACCTCCACAGATGGAGAGTCCACCGCCTCTCTGGGTAACCTGTTCCAGTGCTTCACCACCATCCTAGTGAGCAAGTTTTTCCTAATATCCAAGCTAAACCTTCCTTGCTGCAGCTTGAGCCCATTGCTTCTTGTCCTGTCATCTGCCCACACTGAGAACAGTCCAGCTCCATCCTCTTTGCAGCCCCCCTGCAGGGAGGTGAAGGCTGCTATTCAATCCCCTTTCAGTCTTGTCTTCTCCTAACTAAATCAGCCCAGTTCCCTCCACCTCTCCTCATAAGTCTGCAGATGAGCTCCCCTCTGGGGCTCACCCTCCAGGTCTGAGGCCCAAATAGTTTCTTTGCTGTTCTGTGTTGGCAACCACGGCCTCCGGAGCACCCCCCTGTCATGGGGACCCTCACAACCCACTCCCCCCCACCCCCACCATGCCTATCTGGACAGGGTAGTGCACAAAGAGGCAGCAAGGCTGAACGTACTTGCTCTGGTGGGATCCCGGGGCCCTCCAGACACAAGGGGTTGGAGGTGCATAGAGTACAACTGAGTCAAGTGTCAGGGGTAACTGCTTGGCCCACGTGACATGGTGACCTCCAACCCCAGCCCATGCCTGGTTCCAGGCAAAGACGGGTAACGGCTGCCCTTTCAGAGCTGCCAGGTCCTGCTGCAGCAGAGAGGGGTGTGCCAGCTCCGTGACTTTCCTTCTTGGCCTCTCTGTGGCTACTAGCTGCCTCTGGCAGCCTGTTCACCAGGATCTGCAGCTGCCCCAGCAAGGCAGGGAACTGCTGTGAACTCCTGTCAGCCACAAAATGCATACCCCTCATTACTTGGGCTGTGCACTGCCCGTGCATCAGCTTTGTACTGGCTGGTCCCACCAGACGATGCCACGGACCCGCAGGAACTGCGGGGCCCTGCCCAGAGCTGCTGACAGTATAGATCAGAGGCTCTCAACCTTTTAGGACTCAAGGTCCCCTTCAAAAACATGCCAGCTCTTGGCTTTCACTTGTTTTGTGACTAAAGAAAAATACTAGAGCAATTCTGTTGCAAAGACCTCAGCAAGCCTGCGGCAGAATGGTTTCAGCACGTTGGAGTCCTATCTGAAGCCTGGGTGTATCTAGTGCATCAGGTCTGCACACCTCAAAGTGCTAACGTGGTGCAATATCCTGTGGCACCCTTGAAAAGATGTCAAGGCACCCCAGGGCACCGCGACACTCCAGCTGAAAAGCACCAGTATACATAGACACCCAAGGCGGAGAAGGGGAGGACAAGAATAATGATGGCATTTGCAGCCAGTCGTGCTCTAGACTCATTGTAGGACAGCTCAAAACTGCTTCAGATCCAAGATGTTTCTAAGCAAGTATCCATCATAGCTGCTGCTCAGCCTCCCCCATAGTAGCTGTCTATTCCTGTATTCGTGGCAGTCTAGTCCTGTAGATCAAGAGCAGGTTGGACAGACACTTGGCTGGGATGGTTTAGTCAGGGATACTCCTACCTTGAGCAGGGGGCTGGGTTGACCCCAGGAGGTCCCTTCCAGCCTGACTTGCCTACGATTCCACACTAAGAGCGTCACTGTTCCCACGCACAAAGAACCTGAGATACATGGGAACCAACAGAGTGATCAAAAAAGCTGATGCACCAAGAGATACCAGCCAAATCTACCTAAAACCTCAAGGAGGCTGCAACACTGTATGGATCAGCTCTGAATTAGACCCAGGAATTTTAAGACAATTCCCAGAGCAGCGTCTTCAGCCCGGACCAGCTTCTAGGTTCTCTGTCTCCTCACAACAAGCCTGCTTGAAGGTACATCCATCATTCTCATGGATACCGGTGGTCCCAGTGAATGATGACATGTCTCCCCAGGCTTTGGAGGGGAATCTGGAGATGTTCCACAGAAAACAGGGAGGCAGCAAAGGGATCTGTACAGACCTGCCAGTCGCCCTCAAAACAACAGCCAACAACGGGCAATGCAAAGCGAGCAGCTTGTCTAGCCTTGTGCCTGCTCATCCTTCGGGAAGCTGTTCTGAGTGAAGCCATTTGACATCTTAGCCTGCTCTGATCAGCCTGCCTCAAGCCTCTGGGTACAATCTGATGATCCCGTGAGGTCCCTTCCAGCCCTTAATGTAAATGAATCTATAGAGGTGAGGGTGGAGAAGAAACATCATACGCCAGCTTCTCACAATGGGCTCTTTCTTTCTCTCCCTTGTATGGGCAGATCCAGTGAGGGAGACAGAAGGGTTTTAGCTAAGATAGCTTTTGTGATAACACACCCTCAGGTCCAGCTGCTCCTCTGTGAATAAGACTGGTTCTGTAAGCGTGAACTTACCCTTTACACATATGATACTACCTACCCATAATGCTGGTGAATGATGCTGGTTACCTCTGTCAGAATCGCCCAGTGTCTTTAACAGGTGTCTTACTTGTGGAGCTCTATATAACCAAGTTATGGGAAACTTCCTCTTCTCCCCTCTCCCTTTGGCAGAGCAGAGTTCAGCGGAGCCATCTGATTTTCAGGTAGTTTTGCGTCAGGCAGGGTGTAGGCTACTTCCGTTTCACCCAAACTCTAAAGCAGTGATTCTCAACCACTGGGGTGCCACAAGAGCCTTTTAAGGGTTGCTGCACAATACAAGCCTTGTTAGATGAGCAAAAGCTTACGCATGACTCGCAAGATAAACCCCAGGTATCCAATATATTCTGCCCTGCTTGGATTTTCCTGAGTTTTTTTGCAGAAGAACTGCTCTCTCTTTTTCCATTGTCAAGCGAGCAGCGAAAGCTAACAGCTGGCAGGCTTTATTCCAACAAGAAATGCCTCAAGCCTGGAAAGGTTGCTTTTTCCCTTGCTGCTGCCTGTCGTGCTGCATTTGGGCAATAACACAGGGGCCCTCTGGCAGCCATGGGTCACGCTAGGAAACCAAGAAGACCAGAGGAATATTTGTCACTATGGATAATTCACTGAAAGGGTGGAGATCAAACGAGGTTTCTGGTGCCCATTATTTCTTCATTAAACACACTGTGCAGCTTTATTGATCATAATGCCATAACAGCATCAGCCTCCAGATGAAAATGCCTGGAAGGAATGCATTCAGCACCGTCTCCGGGAATGTCTGCTGCTGGCTAAGAGCAGGGCTACATACAGCACCATCCCAGCTAGCGGGAACCTCTAACTACCAACAGGCAGGACTTTAAAAGAGAAGTTAATGAGAGACGTTCCAAGTCACGAGCATATGTAGCAGGCAGAGATACAAGGAGGCTGGCTTATGTTTCTTGGAGTACCTTGCTTTAGGTGAGATTAAAACAAACCCACTACACAAAGGCTGCTTTCCAGACAGTGCCGAGACACGGTGGCTCTTCCAAGAGGCAGGCTGGCTGCTGCTTGCCTGATGGGGACTTATTCTGTAAGGCACTTAAGCAATTTATTCTTCCGTGTAATGAGGGGCAGGGATTAGACTCTTAGGGTCCATTTAAGCATTCATTTACACTAAGTCTATTTAGTCTGAGATAAGAGCCTGCCTTCTAGCGCCAAGGAAATGGCTGGATGCACTCCTGTGAAGTCAGTGGGAGCTGCAGCAGGCCTGCTGGACTCCATTGCTGCAAGCTCACCCTGTCCCCAGTTGGGCGACAGGCTCCTGAACTGTCTGCAGAGCACTTGGTCCCACGGCCCTCACTCATTTGAGTCACCTCCCTCGGGGTGCAACACTTCCTCTTCAACATCCAGGCTAGTTTCCGTGAAAATCTAGGTATGCAATCCATGGACAAGCTTTGGCAGGAGGTTTTCAGACGACTGTGAACTCTTTGGGCATTTTTATTACCCATTTATAATATCTTCACAGAAGTGGAGTATAACACAGCTGCCCATCGGTCCTTCCCACAACCATCGCCCTATTTTAATTGGCAGCACGTATTTGTAACACTGCTAGTGATCTGGATTCCTGCTGATGGAATCGATGCCGGTGTTTGCAGCAGAGCAACAGCAGGCCTCCAAGAAATGTTGCCCGGACGAGAGCCGTTTGCCAAGTGGAATCTAACCCGGATCAGTAGCTGCTACCTCATTACCACCCAGCAGCTGTTCAGGGACTGCATGAAATGCGTCAGTCCCAGGCCAGCTCTCCCCTTTCCGGTGACTGCATCAGCCGTGTCACCATTGGCCCTGGCTTGTGCTCTTCTCTCCAGACAGGTTTCAGAGAAGTCAAAAGGTGGAAGTGGCTTGTGGAGAATGAACTCCTTGTTCCCTGCTGCAGGTCAAGGCATGCTCAGAAGGCTGCAGACAAGAACTGAGGCTTCCCAGGCTGCACCTATTCTCTGGGTAGCGGGCTCTGATCTCCAGCATGGCCCATCACTGATATAATAGACTCCTCACACGCACCCGGGAAGGCAAAACTAGGGAGAGCTCAGCCCTGTGGTGAGGGGTGCCACAAGGACGGGAATGGAGAACGGGAAAGAGTTAGTCCTTAATGATCGCTGGACATAACCAGAGCTGGTGACAGATGTCTGTCTGTTCTTCTGTGGCTGAGATGTTCTTCCCAGCTTCCCCCATTTGTCCCACTGAAGGTTCGGGACACAGTCATCCCACTGGGTTCTTCGGATAGTAAAGGTAAGCAGGTTTAAGTACATAAGAACATCAGAACTGCTGTGTACTGGGGCAGACCCCATACCCATCTGGCCCAGTCTCCTGTGTCACACCATGGCAGAGAGTGGATGCTTTAAGGGAGAATGAACTGGGTCTGAACAAGGGTTTTTCCATTTGCAGCCTCTGGCCTTGAAGGTCTGGGAAGTTCTGATTCAGAAGGTGAATCCCTCACTCCCATGTTCACAAGCTACTGATGCCCCTTTCCTCCAAGAATGTGTCCAGTCCCTTCATGAATCAGCTAAACTCTCAGTTTCCCCACATCTGGTGGCAACGAGTCCCTAATGATACACTGGGTGAAAAAGAACTTCCTGTGTTTGCTTTAAAATGACTACCTAGTAGTTTCATGTTGTGACCCCTTGTTCTTGTATGGTGAGGGACCGTACATAATAAATCCCTGTCGACTTTCTCTTTCCCATTTAATATCCTGGAAACCCTTCTCACGTCCTTCCCTCAGAAGTCTCTTTTCTAAACTCAGGCCATCACTGAGGTTGCCTGAATGGCCTGGAAGTGGCAGAGAAGGAGGATACTCTCTAGCACCCAAATCAAAAACAAATACACTACAAAAATAGTGACTAAGAGGTAAGAGCTAAAAGCACTCATTGTTTTAACTGACTTCACTTCTCAATCTTTAGAACAAAGATAATAAAAATAACTTGGAAAAATAAAAAGATCTGAACAAAAGGACAAAAGCTGCCCCCCTCCTCTTCAGCATTCAAAATCCTTCAATTAGATGTGTACATTTTTTCTTGCAAAATGACCCCCCACCCAGATCTGACCTATTCCCAAACAACCCTGCAAATACTCATTCCTATAGTTTCATAGTTTCTAGGGTCGGAAGGGACCTGAGCAGATCATCGAGTCTGACCCCCTGCCATGGCAGGAAAGAGTACTGGGGTCAAACGACCCCAGCAAGGTGTTCATCTAACCTCCTCTTAAAGCCCCCCAGGGTAGAAGCCTGCACCACTTCTCTTGGAAGTTGGTTCCAGACCCTAGCCACCCTGACTGTGAAGTAGCGCCTCCTGATATCTAGCCTGAATCTCCCCTCTGCCAGCTTGTGACCGTTATTCCTGGTCACTCCTGGCGGTGCTCGGGGGAACAGGGACTCCCCCAGTGCCTGCTGGTCCCCGCTGACTAGTTTATAACAGGCCACAAGATCCCCCCTCAGCCTTCTCCTGTGGAGGCTGAACAGGTTCAGCTCCCGTCGCCTCTCCTCGTAGGGCCTGCCCTGCTGTCCCCTGATCATACGAGTGGCCTCCTCTGGACCCTCTCCATGCTGTCCACATCCCTCCTGAAGTGCGGCGCCCAGAACTGGACGCAGTCCTCCAGCTGCGGCCTGACCAGTGCCACATAGAGGGGGAGGATCACCTCCCTGGACCTGCTCGAGATGCATCTGTGGATGCAGGACAAGGTGCGGTTGGCCTTCCTTACTGCCTCTCCACACTGCCGGCCCATGTTCATCTTGGAGTCAATGATGACCCCCAGATCCCTTTCCGCCTCCGTGCTGACAAGAGGGGAGTTCCCTAACCTGTAGGTATGGTGCTGGTTGTTCCTCCCCAGGTGCAGCACCTTGCACTTGTCTGTGTTGAATCCCATCCTATTCTTGTCCGCCCACCCTTGTAACCTGTCTAGGTCTGATTGTAGCCTGTTGCTTCCTTCTAGTGTGCCCACGTCCCCCCACATCTTAGTGTCATCAGCAAATTTGAACAGGGTGCTTTTTACCCCCTCGTCCAAATCACTGATGAAGATGTTGAACAGTGCGGGCCCGAGGACCGAGCCCTGGGGGACCCCACTGCCCACGTCCTTCCAGGTTGAGAAGGACCCGTCCACCACCACCCTCTGGGTGCGGCCCTCTAGCCAGTTGGCGACCCATTTGACTGTGTGGGTGTCTACACCACAGCCCCCAGTTTCTTAGTGAGAACGGGGTGAGAGACAGTGTCAAAAGCCTTCCAGAAGTCCAGGAAGATTATATCCACTGCTACCCCTGCATCTAATGATCTGGTGATCTGATCGTAAAAGGCCACCAGGTTGGTCTGACAGGACCTGCCACTGATGAACCCGTGTTGGTTGCCCCTAAGCATGCAGTCCCCTGCTGGCCCCTCCTGGATGTGTGCCAGCATAATTTTCTCGAACAGCTTGCCTAGGATCGAGGTAAGACTAACCGGCTTACAGTTTCCTGGGTCCTCCTTCCTGCCTTTTTTGAAGATGGAAACCACGTTGGCCCTCTTCCAGCCCTCCGGCACCACTCCAGAGCACCGTGAGTGCTTGTAAAGCCGTGCCAGGGGACTTGCAATGACCTCGGCCAGTTCCTTTAGAACTCTAGGGTGGAGATCATCCGGGCCGGCTGACTTGAATATGTCCAACCCCTCCAGAAGTTCCCTAACTAAATCCTCACTAACCCATGGCCCAGGTGTGCCTCCCCCGGGGCCCGAGGGGGGCCCAGCAGGGAGGTGGCTGTTCTGGTCCCTTCTTAGGAAGACGGAGGCAAAGAAATCGTTAAACATGTTAGCTTTGCTGTCTGGTGTGACAACCAAATTTCCCAACGCGTCCTGCAAGGGCCCCACATTACCCGGGACCTTCTTTTTACCCCCTATGCATTTAAAAAAGGACTTTTTATTGTCCTTAATCTGGGAAGCTAGCCCCAGTTCCATCTCTGCCTTGGCCTTCCTAACTACCCCCCTACATCCCCGAGCAACTGCAGAATAGTCCTCCCTGGTGATGACCCCTTCTTTCCATTCCATTCTGATTTATAATGTATTTGAAAATGGGCTTGTCCCAACCCAAGGTGCCAATGTATGTGATTAGAGATATAGTCTCGTAATACACGGAACTAACTGCTCTCATCTCAGGCTAGAAAGCTGTTAGCCGCAGACCAACCACTACCCCTTACTACATTCTGCAAACTGAGGCAGGTTCCAATGACAGGGGAAAGTTACCCAAAATGACTCTAAAGCAGGGGTGGGCAAGATGCAGCCCGCAGGCCAGATGTGGCCCACCAGGCCATTCTAGCCAACCCGTGGGGCCCTAAAAATTTTAGAAAATTAATATTTATCTGCCCCTAGCTGCCTGTCATGTGGCCCTTGATGGCTTGACAAAACTCGATAAGTGGCCCTCTGCTCGATATAATTGCCTGCCCCACTCTAAAGCCAGAACAGACTCATAGATCACCTGGTCTGGTGTCCTGTATTAAGGGCCCCTCTTCACCCTGCCTGGTCTGTATACCAAGTTATATACCATTTTATAAAAAAGCAGGTTCACTGCCTAGGCAAACCTGAGGCAGTCTTGCTCTCTCAACCCTCTGCTCCGCCACTGTCTCCATTTGCTCTTAGGCAGGGCCCTGCATGATCCCAGAGCCAGGCAGCTCTTAACAAGACAGCCTTGCACAAACATGACAAGGGCCCCTTTGGATATGGCTGCCTGTGACTGCAAGGGCCTGGACCCAGGTGCTCTCTCCTGGCCCTATGTTCCTAGAGGCTCATCTCAGGATCAGAAAGGATGCTGTCCAGTTACAGAGTCATCTCCTAAACAAAAAAGACTGAAAAATGGCAGCCCTCCACCAGCTCCCACAGAGGCATGCAGATTTACAGGTCTCTCATTAACAGCACAGTCCTAAAATATTCAGACTGAAGCAATGGTTTATTTCTTACTTGTCATTTAGCTGATGAAAACTGCACAGCTTCACCTCCCAGGGACAAGTGGGGCCATGTCTGCAAGGGAATGTCTGGAGGTAAACAAACTCTCAAGGGAGTTTTAGAAACATTTCATGGAAATATTTCTATGACTCCATCCCAGAGGCATGGTGTTGCTGTGAGCTAGAATGAGCAAATATACATCCAGGGACATTTCCCTCTACAAGGAGGCATCAGAACCATTCAGATGTATATCACGGGCCTTGTAAGACTTCTCTTGTGGTAGAGACCTGAAAGAACCAAGCTTGATCCCCACCATTTCAGTGAAGGTCTGGGTGGTGGCTGGAGTTATCAGTAGGTGCCTACTGGCTTCTTAAGACCTGTCTACCTTACGGGGTCGCTGCTGCAATAGCACTGCTGGCAGAGTCCCCTCAGGGGGACACAGCGCATAGTGGCAGAAGAGATATTTCCAGTGGGTTTGTTCCATCACCTCCTCTGCAGCCAGAAGTCCCATCCTGTCAGCCTAGTGGATCCACACAGTAGCTTGTCCAGCAGAGCTAGGCAGCTAGAGAGTGTGATCTATGCATACGCAGGCTGACATAGCTATGCCAGCCAAACATAAGGCACAGACCAAGCCTTACTTTGCAGTTCTGATCAAGGGGAAAGACAAGAGAAAGAAGAGCTTTTTGGATCAGCGAGAACAATTCATTGTTGTTAAGATGACAATTGAAGTACCAAGAAGCACAAAGTGTTTACAAAGCTTTATGTGACCATTTCAACATATCCTGATCTTAGGAGGGGAAAGGAGTGCCTCTTTCTTTGGGCACCTCCCTCCTACCTTTTTTGCATCAACTCAAACCTAATCCTCTGTGTTTCAACAGTTCTACCAGGAGCAGCCAGCCTTGCCCAGGAGCTCAGGATCATACTCAAAGGACTTTCTTCTCCTCTTTCTTAACTGATCATCAGCTTGCACTTAGTCCAGGTCAGTGGAGAACTCACCTAGTAACAAGAATTTCCTGCTGTCGCCATAGAGCTGTCTCAGGTTGATACAGAACTCGTGGATTGAAGCCCCGTTGCGATACTCGTGGAGAAGCATTGCAAACTGCTGGATCTCTTGGGACGAGAGCTTCGTTCTTAGCTGAGGAGAAGACGCACAAGTCATGGATCAACCTCACTTTCAGAAGCAGAGAAGCCACTGCTAGCGATAGGCTGACAATTCAAATGGAGAGACATCAAAGGGCACTCTACAAACAGGCTATGGGAACTGAACCTCTCACTTGCAGACAGAACACAGGACCTGTCCCTAGCATACGTCTGTAAGCATGTTATGGACTTGAGTGATGCCTCACAACATATCCTGGTTAGCAAATGCAAAACCCACTGCAAAACCCATTGAACACACTCATGTTTCACCTGGGTGGAAAGCTCAAACTATCAAGTATCCAGGGCTGCCTGAGGGGAGACAAGAGATAAAGCCCAGAGGAGCAGGGTGGGGTCCTGAGATGCCCACATGCCCTTTCACTGAATCATCTGTGTGACTGATTTCTCTGCAACCCAGCAGGCAGCCCTCCCCAAACTGTGTTTGATAAAACAGCTCTCAAACACCCCACTAGTCCTACTTGGGACATTTCCCAGAAAGGATGGGCCACCTGCAACCCAGAGCAGTGCCCTGACCTGAGAACAGGTGACTGCAAGGACAGAGCAGGAGCTCTCAGAAGGAACCAGGTGTGGGCAGCCCCAGGCAGAAGCTGCCATTGGCATTTTAACCACCTGGTACAGAGGTGGTAACTGCAAAGGCAGTGAGTATTTTCCTCTAAAGCTTCCAGGTGAAAAGTACCTAATGCTCCCAAAGGAGGCTGCTAATTAACAAGCTTGACAAAGTCCATTAAGGCAACTCCTATTAACCCTGTTAATGACAACTTAATAGTGCCTTCCCAATCCGGTGGCCCCACTGCTGAAGCATCGCATATCACCAGAACCAATGCAGTTCATCTCCAAAGGTTTTAACTGAAAACAGCTTTTGCTCTAAGAAGCCAGACAGGAGACTGTACTCTAGCCACTTACCACCTGGGCCGACATATGTTCACCTCTCACTTAGATTCCTAATGGAAATTAGCCCAATGACCTCTGAACCTAATCTCTACATGACCACAAACTTGTGATATGAGAGGAAACAGAGAGGGGTCCTTAACGGAGTGGACCTGTATGGCTGAATAACTGCCAGAGCTTTTCAGATTCAATGCCTGGGGCTTGGAAATGTTCCCAAGAGTGCTGAGCCAGGCTGGTTCTAGCCTAATGAGACTCAAATATCGCCCCATAGGCAGCAGTCGTGCTTCTGCCCCTGTCGGGATGTTCCTACCGTCATCATGTAGTCCTGCAGCAGCTCCGTCGCCGTGGTGCTCAGCTCACTTTCGCTAACTGTCTTAATGTGTGGAGACGGCTGTGTTGAGAAGGAAGTGGGGGAGTTGCCCCCTGTATCCAAGGACTCTGGGAAGGAACTGCAAGGCAAAGAGATGCATGAGCCCCTTTTAGCACACTGAGTGCAAGCCAGGCTTCACCCTGGGGGTAGCTGCAGGGGAAACGGAGAGCCTCTGCAGCTTAGAACCGCATTTTCGTTGAGCCCGTGCTGTGGTGTGGAGTGGATCCCCAAAATCAAGCAGTTTGGGGGTTTTTCAACAGCATAGCTTTCATTGAAAAATCCCAGCTTGTCAAAGCTGAGGCTGTTCATGGGAAAGGGGCTGCCTCAGCAGGTTTCTTGACTCAGACAAAAGGCTTCAAAATCATCACCAAACCCCATTTGGATATTTTCACAATGGAAAATTGCAGTTTTCTCATTTGAAATGATGCTGATTTCAAAATTTCACTCTAGCCTAGAGGTCAGCAACTTTTTTGGCTGCAGTACCAAAAAGACCCCAACCTCGACCCATGCCTTGATCTGGTGTTTCAGGGGCAGACGGTGGGGGAGCAGCCAAGGGCCCAATCTCTGTTGCTGATGGCAAGTGCATGTGCACCTCTGGGTGGAAGGTGGGGGAGTGGCCAGGGTTGCACTGCCCTGGCCCCCTTCCCTGCTGTGGGCCCAGAGGCACATGTGCAGCTGCTGGCAGCCATGGAGCCCAGGATGCTCGCAACAGGAGGTGGGCAGGCTGCAAAACAGCTGCACTGGTGTCCGAAGCCCCGGCACCAGCTGTGCATGCGCCTTGGGGCACATGATGGGGAAGGGGCCAAGGTTGTGCTGCCCCAGGCCCCTTCCCCGCTGTGTACCCCAAGGCACACATGAAGTCACCACTGCCACAGAGCCCACCTGCTTGCAGCCTCCCGGTTGCCTGCCACAGCCGGCCTGGGCTCTGGGGAGATGCTGCCTGCCATAGAGCCCAGGCTGTCTGCAGCAGAGCTTGCAGCCTCCAGGCCACCTGCTACAAGCAACCCTGGCTCGGCAGCAGCTGCCCTAAGCTAGCTCCTGTTCTAGCACAACATTTGTATTTGTAAAAGGTTAAAAATGACTGAAATTGAAATAAAATGTACTGAAATGTTCACAGAGTTAGCATTGACCTGACACAATTCTTCTTCATTTCAGTTTTTCAGCCTGTGAAAAGCTTTTCAACATTCTGGCTCATCATAGTGGAAAAAAGAATTGCCAAAATGTTGAAAACTTTCAAGCCCCTTTCAACTCTCCCTGTTCAAGAGAAGGGAGATGTGTGTTATGGACATCTCTGGAATCTTGCAGGACAGTAATTTCACAAAAGAACACAAGCAGGCAGATACTGGGGTGCTGCATACCAGCAGCAATGCTGGTGTCAAAGTATTTCAGCCGTCGTTGCTGAAACCAGCTCGTGCAGATTTTAACAGATCCTTTTATGCTGTAAACCCAATATCAGGTCTATCTAAATCAGCTAGAAGTCACATATGCCAAACTATCTTATACACTGTTCACCATCAACTTACAAAGTGCTTGCTTCTATTTCGTAAGATTCTTTAATGTCCACTTTTGTAGAAGAGTCATCTGCAAGGAAGAGATTCCAGTCAAGAGATTTAAAGCCACAAATGCCATAGAATTCCTACCCTGCAGGTCACAAACATCCCCAGTGTCTTTAAGGAGAGGGTGAAAAGGCATGCTAGAACAAGGGAAAAATGTGAATTCCCTGCTGATTTAGGACAGTATCTGGAGATCTAGAACGGGATACAGAACAGGCCCAGAAGGGAAGATGAACTGCAAAGCGATGCAGTGCTGTTTTATTACACTGCTGCTGTTGACCAAGAAGAGGAAGACAACAGAGCATGTGTGAAAAAACAGGTGCTACCCACAGTGTTTCTGGTTCCTAGGGTCTTTCAGCAGCACCCTGGCTGAACTGACAATCCCAAACTATATTTGCCAGTAGCAGTCAGCTCTGCATCATTCAACTTCACATGGAGAACAGAGCAGAAGACTAGGAGGAGCTTTTATCAGCCCCTTCTGCTCTCCCTGCCTCTCCCAACCCCCGCTGGGACAAAACTCATTAGAGACAGAGGCTCTGGTCAGAGCCACCGGTGTCCCAAAGCTGGGGCCGTTTGGAGATGCATAGCCTAGCTGTAGTTTGCAATGCATCTTTGGGAGCTCCAGCAGTGAGAGAAGTTGCCAGGTAGGCCTATGATTGCTGGAAACTGGGCTGCTATTGGAACCAGTTTTCCCATCCTAAAAGCTGAAGGGTGAGCTGGGAAATGACATGGCTGTGGGGAGTAGGGGAGTGTGACACAAGGGGTTGGGCTTGGGTTAGAAGACCAGGGAGCAAGGGGAAGCGCTGCTGTACGTACCGCTGTGCAGGGACATGTGCCGCGTGGGTGTTGAGGCCCCATCAAATATTGCTCTGTCTAAGAAGTCGATGGTGGACTCAGTGTAAACAATCTGGAAGACTTGGCTGAGAAGTGAGCAGAGCTCCTCTGCGGTTACCTGAGCAGGGAGCAACAGGTGGGGTCAGACGGGGCAGCTGCACTGCATTATCAAAGGGATGGCATTCCCCCAGGACACACAAACATACACTTTAGCCTCTTTAAAAGGGAGGAGAAGCAGCTGCTCAGAGCATAACAGCTGCCAGGCACTCCCAGTTCCTGTGATCTTGCAGAGACACAAGTGAGCTAAATCCCCATCAGTGAAGCAGGGTTGTTTTGTTACAGCTGTATTGCCACAGAATCAAGCAGCTGTAACAGCTGCATTGCTTGAATCCATTATCCTACCATAGTAATGCAGCTGTTTCACCTGTCTATACCCTCTACTTGTCCCCCAAAAGAGATGCACTGTGTGTAACTCAGGTGTATTATTACCTGTATGTATAAGGGCATTGCATCACTCTTAGAGAACCCCACTGTTTCAAAAGGGAGGGATACAGGCTGCTTCTTTTTGCAGAAGAAGCCAACTACCAGGACCAAAAAGGCTAATTTTCTCTAGTTCCTTGGTGCTTGCCACTAGGGGAAAGGCCAAAGAAGGAAGGAACCCTGTAACTAACAGCCTTGTTTGCCAAACTAGGGACATTTATAGTTTCATAGTTTGTAGGGTTGGAAGGGACCTGAGCAGATCATCAAGTCCGAGCCCCTGCCATGGCAAGAAACAGTACTGGGGTCAAACAACCCTCGTGAGGTGTTCATCCAGCCTCCTCTTAAAGACCCCCAGGGTAGGAGCCAGCACCACTTCGCTTGGAAGTTGGTTCCAGATCCTAACCGTCCTGACCATGAAGTAGCGCCTCCTGATATCTAGCCTGAATCTCCCCTCTGCCAGCTTGTGACCGTTATTCCTGGTCACTCCTGGCGGTGCTCGGGGGAACAGGGACTCCTCCAATGCCTGCTGATCCCCTCTGACAAGTTTGTAACAGGCCACAAGATCCCCCCTCAGCCTTCTCTGGTGGAGGCTGAACAGGTTCAGCTCCCGTCGCCTCTCCTCATAGGGTTCCCTGCTGCCCCGACCATGCGAGTGGCCTCCTCTGGACCCTCTCCATGCTGTCCACATCCCTCCTGAAGTGCGGCACCCAGCACTGGACGCAGTCCTCCAGCTGCGGCCTGACCAGTGACGCACAGAGGGGGAGGATCACCTCCCTGGCCCTGCTCGAGATGCATCTGTGGATGCATGACAAGGTGCGGTCGGCCTTCCTGACCGCATCCCCACACTGCCGGCCCGTGTTCATCTTGGAGTCACTGATGACTCCAAGATCCTTTTGTGTCTCTGCACTGACGAGAAGGGAGTTCCCCAACCTGTAGGTATGGTGCTGGCTCTTCCTCCCCAGGTGCAGCACCTTGCACTTGTTGGTGTTGAATCCCATCCCATTCTCATCCGCCCACCCCTGTAACCTGTGTAGGTCCGATTGCAGCCTATTCCTCCCTCCTAGCGTGCCCACTTCTCTCCACATCTTGGTGTCGTCTGCAAATTTGAACAGGTGCTTTTCACCCCCTCGTCCAAGTCCCTGATGAAGATGTTGAACAGTATGGGCCCGAGGACTGAGCCCTGGGGGACCCCACTGCCCATATCCCTCCAGGTCAAATAAGACCTGTCCACCACAACTCTCTGGCCCTCCAGCTAGTTAGTGACCCATTTGACTGTGTAGGTGTTGACCTCCATATACATTTTCACGCTGCAATGCACTGCAGATCCAGCAAGTCACAGCAGACTCAATTAATTGAGTGTTCTCCACACGAGCTAGCACACACCGCACTGCATTGCTTATGGTTGTACAAGTGGTGAAATGCATGTCACCACAGAGAAAAGAGTGGTGGTGTGCTTTTGAACTAAAACACTTTCAGTGTCTTCTAGTTCAAAAGCAGACCGCCACCATTTTCTGCATGCTGGTGCACATTTTGCCATTTATACAACTGCATGCATTGCAGTGCCGGGCACTTTTCAAAGCACCTGGCGCTGTGGCACATGCATGTGTAAAAATGCCCTAGATGTTTCTGCACTGCGTGATTTCCCCCCTGTACATTTCAGAGAAAAGGATGAACAACAGAGACTGTTAGACCCTAACCACCCAGCATGGTGTCACTCAGCTGCACACTCAGCTGAGCACTGCAGAGCTAATCAGAGGCAATCTAAAGACAGGAACACAGGGCACAGCCGAACAAGGCATGTGGGACTAAATGATGTCATGACTCTATTTATACCCCCATCCTATTCTCCTTCTCGGTCCACTGGGTTTAGAACTTGCCGTATCCATTATTTTATACACCTATCTATATATCTTGCTGTATCTATCATTTTAACCCATGGCAAATGCTCAGGAGGTAGCAGCTCTCTGAAAGGCACCAGCAGTCCTCTGGGAGTAGAACAAGATAGACAGGCACTGGTTCCATGCTGTTGCTACTACTCATCTGCATCTTTGGGTGGGCAGGTGAAAATCTCTGAGTCTGGAAGCACAAGGGCACAAATGTGCTGCTCCTCCCCACTCTGGTGTCCAAGAAAAGTCACTAATGCTGAGAGCACAATGCTTTTCCTGGATCAAGACTGACTGCAGGGAAAAAAGCTGCACCTTCAAATGCATTCATGGGTCTGAATCCATTTGTGAGCTTGAGACGGGAGGATGGAGCTTCCTTCCTTGTACAGCTCCTAATCTGCTGAGGGAGCCTTAATGCACTGAGTAGAGAGGTTACTAAATAAT